>NC_136619.1:18679700-18692110 GCF_933228915.1 Telmatherina bonti | reverse complement strand
TCTTCAGACTGTTCAGTCATCATGACATCTGTAACCAGTCACAGCCAGTTTCATTCTTCAAGTCACTTTGGTCAATGGAGTGGAATCTACACACCACTGTCGTAGGAGTAGTAAGTGTTTGGTAAAACTGGTTAAACCTACTGGGAATGAACAGTTACAAGATTACTCTAAATACACCAATTATCTTTGGCTTGTCTGTTCATTCTGTTTCAGGATTTTAACGAACAGGGCTTGGAGTTTGTAGTTTAGTTTAGGTCCCTTCTTTCCTTTTCACATAATTACAGACCATTATTCAAGCTTTTAAAAAAAAAAAAAAGAAAAAAAAAAAGATAAGATTATTCAGAAAAATTAAATGTTTTCATTATTGTATGTAAGAGATCCATGTACTTATTTGCATAAATATTTTTTTTTATAATGGAGCTTTTTAATTAAATTATCATTTATTTACCTCTATTTCAATTGCCAAATATATTTCAGATTGAATGTCTTGGCTGAGTGACCCTGCAGTGGAGCTGGGGCCAGAACTTGTCTGTCCATCTGTCTGTCAGTCTGTCTTCTCACCTCCTGTGTCTGCTGCTCTATGCCAACATGCATAGAGCACACACACACACACACACACACACACACACACACACACACACACACAGACCTCCACAACATCAAATAGATTCACACAATCACAATACAACATTTCTCTCTCATACACACATCTCAAACATGTTCTGATGTGCGTCACAAGGGCCATCTGCTTGCGAACCAGAGCCGTTTCTACACACACATTTGTATTCCCTCTCATACCAATTGTCACAAGTCAATGATACTACTGAGGCAGTTCATTTAGTGAGTCATGAACTCTTTATGAGAAACCACAGCAAGTTAAAATCTGACAGTAAAACATATTTTCAATATAAAATGTAAAGTAAAGGAATCAGGTAACTCGCAGCGAGAAGATTGAGAGCTGAAGATGATAGGCTGATGGTCATTTCACTGAATGTTACATCAGAAATTTGCTTTCCCCTTTTGGAATGAGAGTGAGCCAATCACAATAGTCAAATACAAAGATTAAAATGCTAATTAAAGTATTACATCTCAATATTAAAAAAAAAAAAAAAATCTTACACGTACTAATTTTTTTATACACATGCATATTTGATTGTACATGAATTTATCTTCAATGTAACCCCAGTTAGTAGAGTTATGTTTGCATCTATCCTGACCTGCCTTCTGCCGTATTGGGGTGAAAGTGATCTACTTAAGAGAGTGTGTTGCGACCTCCTAAAACTCCAAGCTGTGTGAGGCTTCCTGTTGCTACATTAAAGCATGGCCTACAGAACTGGGCTGGCACAGAAAGCTATTTTTAGCCACAAGCTCAAAAGGGGAGATCTTAAATTCCCGGCTCAACAGTGCTGCAAACTTTTTTTCTCACACTCTTTTGGAGCGCACACAGCTACTTTCACAGCAGCTGATGCGAGACAATAATGTCGGAGTTACAGTTTTAGCTGAGAAATCTCAGGACAAACGTATTTCACGTGTGCATATCAAAGAGGCAGTGAATCAGGGAGGCGATAAGCACGTGTGTTCGTTAATGTTCTGCAACGATGAACTCCTGTGGTTGTTAGTCCTGCACACATGATTTATTGACAGTTGGCCCTGTGTTAATTAGGATGACCCCTGCTAACACACTATATCGCCCCTCCCTGACGAGGCCTCACTGGGCTACTTATTAACCCTAAAGCTTCAGAACCCTCATCTGCATATGCAACTGGGGTTAAGAAAAGCAGGTGCAGCTCTGAGTGCTAGATAAGGAGGTAGATGATTTAGAGGAGGTTGGATTAACATCTTTTCGGTAAGAGAAGTTCATGCACGAAGGGGAAAAAAAAGGTGCTAAATGCATGCAAAAAAACCTGAAGGGCACTTGTTAAAGTCAACAAGTTTGACTGAGAATCCTAATTAGACTTGTTAACATGAGTGCACACAGGCTCACGTAAACACAAGCACACACAGGATGTTATTACTGCAGTGTACCAGCTTCAGTTTTTGCAAAATGATGCAATCCTCCTCAGTTCCCCAGTTCCAAGAAGCCAAAAAAATTTCAAAGTGTAATTAATCTTCAAGCTGCTGCCAGAAATAGAGAAGCTTAGCACTTCTCAATTAGGCCCTTTAATGTAATGCAACAGATATCAGTCCTATTGTGTGTATGATACCTAATACCAAGTCACAGGACCTCTCAGTAATAAATCTGGGAACACAACAGTGGACCGCAGTGACAGATGAAACGCTCTCGCTGTTATCAGAAATCAAGGTTCCAGCCCTCTGAAAACGCAGGGACTAGTGCTTGGTATTGTTTTACATCAGGTATAATTTTATCTTGTGTGTCACATTTTGTAGGGTAAATTTAATCCCTCAGCGCTCCCTCGTTTCGGACAGAAAATGAGATTGATCACAGATGGCTGTGCTCTAAATAACACATGCCAACCGACTGGGTGAGGATGGGAAAGTGATAATGAGAGCAGAGAAGTGGATTGATAGAAAAGTTAAGAATCAGAGTTAAACATGCACATTATAATTCATAAGGAGGGAAACAGACAAAAAAAAAGGAAACACAAAATGTTGCTGGAGTGGTGATGGTAACGGCCTTGCCTGCTCTGTGTGTTAGTTAAATCAAAGTTATACTAATCACAGCAGCAAAGGCATGTGATTCTTGAACAAACTTTATTGTTCTAATCTGGTTTTACTTTTCGCAAAGCATGACAGTTTACTGACTGGTTACTTAAATGTAACAGCTGGACTTAAATTTGAGCTGGAATAAAGATAAGTAAGTAAATAAGACACAGTTTTATGGATCTTTTGAGAAAAATATGACTCCATATAGCTCACCATCATCCAGTGTGATGTCCTGCAGACCGATGGAGCGGAAGGTGGGCTCCCTGTCCTCTGGCTCCTGTTTAATGTTCAGCCTCTCCCCCTCCGATGGGAAGGGCCCCTGAGGACTCAGAGGATGGACCAGTGGTCCAACAGCTCCTGGGGACAGGCTGGACATGACTGGGCTTGTGGCCTGAGGAGATGGTTGTCCTGAATGCTGCTGTTGCAGAGGCCCCAGAGGGCTGCCACCTGAGGTGGGGGAAGATGAGGTGGGAGACTGGTAGGGCAGCGAGTGGACTTGAGGAGAGGAAGGCCCTGAGTGGGGTGAAGGGATCATGTGTGGTGGGGGGGCAGTAGATGGTGTGGGACAGGAAGCTGACCTCTGACTCACTGGGTGGTAGCTCATTGCTCTCTGCAGCTGTGATGAGTGCTGCCCAGTGATGGAATGCCCACCTGGAGAGGGCACCTGGCTGGGATTGGGAGAGCAGTGATAGCCTCCGAGTGTGTGAAGGTGTGGGGATGAAGGAGTGAGAAGAGGCTGCTGGGTCTGTGGGGATCCAACAATAGAGTTGGTGGATGAGGAGGAGGGAGCTGATGGTGAGGAGCATGGAGAGGACGGGTATACCATCCCCATGCTCATCGGGTGCGATGCCGCATTGGGGCTGTGCTGAAAGGGCATCCTCTCATAACCCTGAGGGGAAAGGCTGGGCTGGCCGTTGAAGGATAGGCTGTGACTCTGACTGTGGCTGTGTTGCAAAGGCTGGTATGAGGGCTGGGGAGAAGCAGGACTAGAGCTCTGGTGGAACGTCATGTGGCAGTCTGCAGGTGGGTGATGCAAACTGTGACCTTGGAGGTGAGGCAGGTGCTGAAAAGACGGGGAGCCCAGGGAAGGGCAGGGGCCCGGCAGAGGGAGCAGGCCAGGTCCGGAGCCTGTGGCCAGGCCACGGGGGGAGCTGGACAGAAGGCTTTCCGATGGGTGGCCCTGCTCAGGAGAGGGCAGCTGGGTGCGGACCAGACTAGCAGCATGTGCCAGGGGTATGGAAATGGGGGGTACTGAAGGAAGATCCAGCTCATCTCTGTGCTCCTGTTTCACCATGACTGGAAACAGAGAGGTGTAGAGAGAGAGGGGGAGGAAAAGAAAATAAACAAAAGATATCAGGATTACAAACTATAATATGGATTACATTAAATACTAGGAATAAAAACTGTCATTGCACAATACGGCTTAACTCGATTCTTCTCTACTTCACTTTCCATAGCAGAAATTCTGTCATCAATGTGGGCGGGATCATCTGCTTATCATTGCAACATTGCAGCATGAAGCTGCAGTGACACAGGCAGGACATACTACACTTCCCCATGTGTCTACAGAGTGGATTTACAAATGACTTCTCTCTTCAAAAAAGAAGGAAGTGTTTCAGCATGAGAAGGACTTTAGGGCTGCTCTGGAGACATTGTTGCACCCCATTAGGAGAAATACTGCGGGCTGCAATGTGTTAATATCATTGCTTAGTATCAGGTCAACTTAGTAGGACTCTTGACTGAAGTAGGACGGAACAAAGGTTAATACACATATTATCACTAATAGTAAATATACAAATATATACGCAAGAAAATGAACAAAGACAACTTAGCTAAGCTGTGAGATGTACAAGGAAAAATCCAATACACTGTGAAGTATTGATTAAAAAACAAAAAAAAGTTGAGACATTCATTCATTTCCTAACCGCTTAATCCAATTCAGGGTCGCGGGGAAGCTGGAGCCTATCCCAGCAGTCTTTGGACGAAAGGCAAGTCAAGACATTAACTTATTAAAAAAAAAAAAAGAAAAAGGAAAGGAAAGGAAAGGAAAGGAGTAGCCGAGTTGAGTTGCACCAGATCCTTAACCATGACTAATTCCCTCAGTTCGGCTTTTACGGTAAGACAAATTCCATAAAACCAAAAAAGCAAGCCAAAAAATTAAAACCTTCCCAGTAATATGCAACTATAAAATAATTCTCTTTCCAGGCTATAAAAATTAAATCCCCACACTAGGTGATATTTTCATAGTAAATGGGGCCGTGACAGCTTAGAGCACTGTGATGCCAATCGGTAACCTATTTCCCAATCTGGTGCCTTGTGACAGTAAGTTTTATTTTTATCCAGTTCTGAATCAGAGGGCGAGCATATGCTGTCGGTCTGGGTGCCATCATGTGCAATGTGTGGGAAGAGGAGCTGAATGCCCCCTAGCCAAGAACACATCGAAAGAACAAACAAGTTCACCGACTGTGCCTTATACTCACCCTGGCCTCTGGGAGTTACCGGCAGGCACAAAAAGGCTAAATGGGGTTTTATTCAAACTGAAAATGGAGCCAGGTAAAGTGAGGAGGGGGAGGGGGGAGCTTTACCTTGCATTAAAACATGGCGGTTAATACATGAGGCAAATGCAGCGCTTGTAAACAAAACAAAAACAAAGAAACAAGATTTCCATATATATTGGTTACTTTTCTTCCTCTGAATGTATGCTTAAATTGGGACAGAGCCTCACAATGATGATCATAATAAAACATGAAACACCACCGATTGGCTGACTTTCTTTTTTCTTTCTTTGCCACAATAAAGCAGGTGGTGTCCGTGGTGACACTAGTGGTGTCAGCAACCCAGCCTGACTGACAGAGCCGAGCGATTTTACACTGTTCTGATTGGCTGCACTGATCTGTCAGCGGGGAAAACAGGAACTGCCTATGCAGAGTGGGCGTGCTTGCAAACAGAAAGGCTGGGTGGGTGGATGGGCAAGGTCGCTTATATGCACACATACACAAACACAACACAGAACACTCACAACATACACGCCGTTGCGGTCAAACTCAAGGTTTGGATGTGTTGCACAAAATGCTCACATGTGATTATATTCCGCCAACTGTTCTTTCAGTTTGACTGGCTTTAGGAGGGGAAAAAAAACCATAACAATATCAACAAGGTAAAAATGTGACTATCACGAAAACATTACACAAACACATCAAAAAAATACAAATGCAGAGTTTCCTTGATTTGTTTATTTTGATGAAAAAATTATTACAACAGCTAATGATGTGTGTACAGTAAGGTTTTCCTGGATATGAAAAGATTGGTATCATAAAACGTCATGCAAAAGCAACTAGTGCCTGTTAAAAAGACACATCTGGTTAAATAGCTGGAGGAGGCTTTACTAAATAACCAGTTGGCAGGTGTTTTTGTTATTGTTTGTGGAAAGTTTCCCCTCTAAACCACAGCAATGCTTTACTTTGGAGAAAGAGAAACAATACTAGCAAAGCCCCAATGGTGTAACCCAATGACTTCTCAGTTGAACTTTTTAAAACAAAAATAAGAAATTCACAAAATCCAAATCAACTCTCACACCTACAAACAGCAACTCATTGCAGTCATCATTTGAAGTTCTAATACAAATACTGAATCAAGGTTCTTAAAGTGACTCTAAATATTATGACAATCTCCACACTCACCTGAAAGGTAGGTGAAGCGCTGTGATTGGCTCCTTTTCCGTTTACCATTGCAGACGTAAAACTGCACCTGCACAGCTGAGCTCACAGTCTTACTGTGGTAAGGAGGGATCTCCACTATGATGCATGACTGCAAAAACATTTTCACATTATTAACAAACAGATTTAGCCATTAACGTTGTACCACTTACAGAAATGCATACAAATATAACATGTACTAATAAAAAGGAAGAAACTGTTTAAATATTACAAAAGGAAATCCTGTGAAATTGCAAAAACAAATGAAAAATACTTACACCTTGAGTTTTCTCACGGATTATTTTGGCCTCAACTTCCCATTGTGGTCGTCCATCTGCAAGGAAATTGAGAAGAAAAACAAAATACATTCTAAATTAATAAGCTATTGATAATTTTGGTGCCATCTGATTAAAGTCTTTAACTAAAAGCAGAAATCATCCAATTTTCTCCATGATTATTGTTACTATAAACTCTGCTTTAGTAGACCAAAGTGTATATAATAAAGCCATAATAAACCATATTTATTTATCAAGACCAATGTATGAGAAAACTATTCAACTCTTTCTGTGCACTGACCTAGCAAAATACACCATATTGTGATGCTAATCAATAAACAAATGAACCAAGACATGAGAGTGACATCTAATTACATCCTCCCATACCTGAGGAAATATAACATCTTTAATCCTATAAAGCCAAATGTATCATATTTGATACACAAGGTTTCAAAGACATTTTGTTCCACTTTACGGTAAAAACTTTGCTCAAAATCCAGTTGAACACAATCTGATCCTTGTCTTCTGCCCCCTAGATGATACCAGGAAGCAGAAGATTACACAATCATAATTTTGGTTTACCACAAAGTAAATAGTAAATATCCCCGCCCAAAAAATGGTTACGTTTCTTTGTTACGTTTTGTTAAAGGGCCAAGTAAAGACCTAATACTCAAAAAGTTGGACTTTTCTTACATTTTCCATGGGGTTGGGCTTTAAAGGGTAAATATATATAAAGCATTGTATGAAAATCAATAGAAGAAATAGTCATAAGTCCACAGAAGATCTGTACTGAGGGCAGAATTCTACATTTAGACTCTTTTCTTCTTTTAAGTCTCGTGTCTTTTTTTCCATCTGAGAGGATATTTTTCTCTCTTTTCCGTGTTCTTACAAAAGCGTCTGCATTGCTTGTTCCAGCAGACAGGGCTTAATAAGTATAACAGGCCTTTAGAAGGGAGCACAGTTTTCATTTGTTTTTGGAGAATCAAGACACATAAAAATTAAGTCAATCCTCATGGAGAAAATCTAAGCAGCCATTAAATATCAATCAAATGTGCAAATATCCTTCTGTTTGGCTTACCTTGTTAACATTTAGCCAAGTATTTATTTTAAAAAAAATTTTTTAAAAAAAAAAGCATGAGCTTCTTTTCCAGTTTTCCTCTGAGAAGTCTAATTATGTGAACAAACATTTCAGGGGCAGCTTATTTAAGTAAAGTAGTTGGTGTGAAGACACTAAGACATCCACTGTGGTTGGGAGAATCTAAAGTCACTGGAGCTTTGAGATGAATAAAAACTATGGTGGTGGCTAAATGCCCTCTAAGTCAAAGGAAAAAAATTTGCAGCTTCCTTTTTCATGATATCTACATGGTGCAAGTATACTCTGCACCTGCATGGCCTCTTCCACAAAACCCAAAGGATTCCCCCAAATACCACTGCCAGGCATCTGCAAGACGCCTGCAGAGAGGCCCCACCTACATGAACACACAAATGAGCTCAACTGTTGAGTTCTGATGCGTTTGAATTGTTCAGCTTTCTACCAAAACCCAGTCTTTTGTTTCTTTAAGGACTTGTAATCTCACGAGAAAATTCAACTTAGTTATATTAATCCACAAGAACTTTGGAGAGTTATAAGCCTAAAGAAGTTGCACCTTTTGTGCAGGAAGAGCTGAACTAGTAGATGATGTTTTTTTCTGTGAGCAATGACCTTGAATCTCTTTCCAGCTGACAGCAATGCATTATTGCCATGCAGCTTGTTGACATTCAACAAGCAGAAGCAAGGGCCCCACATGCTTTGTCAGACAACAAGCACCAACAGGAACCTCATACCACATTACAACAATAACTCGCCGAGGCACCATGTGCTCTCCAACATGAGTCAAGAAGCACAGGTCTCCTTTCTTGTTAGAAAAAGAAACAATATTAAACACAAATTAGGGATTAAATGTGTATTCATGTAGCTTTCACTGTAATACATCAGTTGAGTGATCCGCCTCTATCAGCAATGTATTCAATGTCAAACCTTTTGTATAAACACCGATTTTCATAAAGCTGAACGACTTATACAGAGTATCATTTTCCATATTTAATTTGATTTAATATTTAATTAATTTAATTTAATTTGTATTTGAGCAATTACAGTCATTTACTCGTCTTCAGGTATACATGTACATGTTTTATTAGAAAATTTATACACACCCATTCTTGAAGGGAAGATAATTGCTGGACCAGTTCATATTTAATGACCAGCCAGTAGATTCTCAGGTACATTCTGCATACATTTATATTCTTCTTGCTTTATTGTTTCTGTCTACAAATTTACTTTAATTATGATTAAAAAAAAAAAACAGAAATGACATTCTAAAACAAATACATTCCCTTCAATCCTTTTTCTAATACAGGTAATAAATATTACTGTTATAGTTAAAGGACGAAAAAAACAAAAGAACGACTGTTGAATATGGTTATTTTGCTTGAGATTAAAATAGAATAAACAAAATATCTTACAGTAACAAACGTTCTCAGATTTAAAAAAAAAAAACCTGATTGCTTAAACTTCTTTAAATGTACTGTGTGAAATCCAAATGACTTTTACAAAGTTACATCAAGGTAGAAATGCAAGACTCACACTAAAGTTGTACCAAAGAGATGCTTTTTTCTGTATTTATGTTGGTTTTCATATCATTTCTGTTATCCCATCATTTCTGTGCGCACACAGGCAGTATTTGAGTATCACCAGTTTTTGGTAAATCTGCTGTTGTTTTCCTGAAAGATGCTGGAAAAATATCTGTCATTGCCTCTTATTCTTTCTGACATTCTTTTCTTCCATTTCTCTACTTAAACTAATCAGTGTCTTTCAGTACCAGAGCAGGAAGATTAGTTATGATGAGGGGGATCACTGCCACAATCCTAATCAACCCCATGCTCTCCTTTACTTTCACATTGTTTCTGTCTCTCTTTCCACTGGCCCTGATGCACTATGAGGCCCAACTTTTCTCCCTACTTGAGCTTTCCATTGCTACATTTCTCTGCCATGCTTCAGCTGGCATGCTTAAAAGATTCAACACATTCCTCCAGGCAGATTTTTTTAAAGAAAATCTTTGCAGTTGCTTTCAAAGAGAAACTTCTTGAATATCTGCCATGTGCAGACTTGAATCTGTTTCTCGACACCATAAAGGTACCACGGGCAGGTAGAAACTGGTTCAACAAATGTCATCCATTTAAAATTTCCATCCAGCTATTACCTGTCCTTTATTATAGAGTAGTGTACAAAATGGAAAAGAGAAAAGGATAAGGCAGAGAAAAACCTGTGACTTAAGAGATACAAGTGAAATACTGCAGGCAGTTTAAGCAAATCTTCAGCTTGTAGTAGGAAGAGTGTAACAGATACAAGCCACCTTAAGCTCAACAAAACCCCAGTTTTCCACAGAAGTATGGACTATTCAATCAATATTAATTAATACATATTTTAGATATTTACTTTTACTTTTGCCACATAAACCTTTTGAGCTAATTAAACCAATAATAACCTTCTATATAAGTGCATCAGACTGACATGGCTGATTGAATGAAAATTCCATTAATATTTTTTTCCTCATTTTTCATGTTGTTTGCACTGTATTCCAACATTGTGATTGTTATATATAAAAAAAAAACTTATTCATTTTCCTCATCATGTTGGGCTGGAATAAAAAACAGATCCTCGTAGAACGCATTTTATGTTTTATACAACATTTTGAGAAAAAAAACTGTTATTCACCATTAAATATGTTTCACACACTGCTTTCAGTGTGAAGACTGTTTCAAACTAGGCCGTTGCACAGACACAATTCTTACCGGGGCCTTTCTCCAGGAAGATAACCTTGGACTCTGGGAAGAAGTTGGATCCAGTGATGACCATCTCTTCTCCCCCGCTGACCAGACAGCTGGTCAGGCTGGATTTCTCAACCTGGGGCAGTTCTTGAGCTGAACGCTGGGCTGGGGTAGAAACAAAGAGGTGGGCAAGAGTATGTAAAATCTTTTACTTTGAGGATTCAAAAGTTAAAAAAAAAAAAAAAAAAAAAAAAAACTTTTTAAAGGGTTTTGTTCTTGTGTATGTAGGGATATTGTGTAAATGTGTGAATATTTGTCAGAAGGGAACAGACAATACATTTCCATCTTTAACAATTTTCCAAAAATCAGATCTAGAGAGATGATGAAAGCAAACAATAAATAGACGCATGTGTGAGAAAATATGTACATGTCCACAAGAATGTTTTTTGTTTGTTGTTTTTCTCAATACTTTACTATTTGTTCTCTTTTTTCTAAACAATCCTTTTGATGTGTAGGAGTCTCAGGTGAGGAAGCAGACACTCACAGCACTCTACAGGAATGGAGGCGGCCTGCAGTGATAGCACCTTCCCATTGGGTTGAGGGATGTGCACTCGGAACACCACGCGGACCCGTGTGTTCTTTCTTCCTATATCCGTTTCCCCCTTCCGCAGCTCAATGTCTGAGTTCCGCAGCTTTAGTATGCCAGCACAGTCGATACTGCAAAGTAAAGGGAAAATAGTTGGCTCCATACACCACCACTAGGTTGGTAAGTATCAGACATATTTAAGTAGTTAATGCCTAGGAGTGATAAAATAACCCACAAGCCCAGCAGGAGATTGGCAATGAGAGCCAGTGCTCTAAGTGTGGAATCACAGACTAAAAATGCCAGTGAATATGATTTATTACAGCTATAAATGAGAAAATCCCTACCAGTTACCTTCCTATGAATTCCAGTGTAAATGAAACCAGATCTTAAACAAATATAATCATTCAAGTGTTCCAGGTCATGAATATATAAATAAAATGTGTTAGCCATGTTTCCTATTCTCCATGAGAAAACCTCAAATTTTCCTTCTGTCCTCAATCTGACTGTTTATTTAAATAAAGAAAATACATAAAACACCCTTTGGAAGATATTACACCCATGTACAATAACTAACACGGTAATTTTTCCTTGGACGGGGCTTCCTTCATGGTGATGGGCTCATAATGCCTTCATGAATAATGTGACCCTCAAAGTGTTTTTGACGTTTACCTGGCTGACATGTTGTTTTCAGGAAGGAGAGGAATTTCGAGAACTTTGGTGCTGGAGACCATAATTTCTTGGCTGGCTGTGGCTACAGTTTTCCCGGTGATCCGATGCACTTGATAGAAGGCGTGCGGCCTCAAGTAACGGTCATCTGCTGTTCCGATGAACATCTGCAGGTTGACAGGCTTCTCGCTGTAGCCAATGAGCTGAGACACGACAGACAGATATAGAAAAACAAAGAAGGAACAGATGTGAGTCCTTGGGTTCCAGATGGAAGGTGTGAACAGAGGAATTTCCCTACCATATTCCCTGCATTAGAAAGGCTATCTTTTCAGAGGGAATCAGCTGTAAATTGTAAAGTGCAGTTTTTTTTCCTTGAAAAAACAGCTTGACACTGATGTTTTTGACAATTAGCATGCTCATTTTTACCCCAAACCACAAAGATTATATGAATTTCTAGATAAGAACAACTAATGAAGGGATCCCAAAAGGCAAAATTTGAAATATACACTAAATATGTTTTGGGAGTTCTTCAATCAAAGGGGAATAAAAGGCTTTTTTGGGTGTGTTTTGTACAATAAATGCCAGTCAAAATGCCAGCAGTCACTTAAATTCCAGCGGTTCATGTTTGGTAATTGTCCTTGCCAGTTGTCCCTGAGTTCTGGCACCCCGGTCCACACTGGTCTGTAGTCAGAGAAGTCTTTAATGAGGGAGAAGTGT
>NC_136619.1:18609700-18674700 GCF_933228915.1 Telmatherina bonti | reverse complement strand
AACTTTGATATGGTAAGCTAGAAAAACTGATGGAAGTAATTGGTGGAGGTATGAGAACAGACACTCAGGAAAAAAAAACACGTTCAAATCTGTGGAAAAACAGCATTCTACACAAAATTCATTGTTTTAAACCCTATAAGATATCAAAATGAGGTGCAAAGCTGCTTAAAGGAAAATCTCAAGTGCTTCCCAAATAATAGCCAAACTACACTTCAGGGGGGCTATTTGCACCTCCAGTTGAGAAAATGAGTAAATCACCGCCTGCAAGCAGCAGGACATGTAAACAAGCACACAAGGATTGTACCATGGTTCTGGTACTGGAAGCTTCACTACACATACACGACACACACCCTTGACTTGTTCCACATTCCTGAGTCACCCCTCTGTCACCTCCTAAATCTAAGGTTGAGTGTGAAATACCTCAGAAGGGAGGTCAACACACTTTTAACTCCTCACCTTTCTGCCTGTCCAGATAGCAGTGAGTCTGACTGGTCAGTCAGCAAGTAAGTCAATCCTGACAGAAATCAGTTCTTATATTAAACCACAGTGACATTAAAAATGGTCACATGACCCCAGGCCTATGTTCGCTGAGGCATGTAACTAACTTCAGACTTCCAACGTCCGACTGTGGATCGAGTTTAGGATAAACCCTTTCCCTTAAAATAAAACTGCTGGATACGGTTACATACTGAGCTTCCACTAAATAAAGTCGCCGCTTATTTTTGGCCTTCATCTGTTCCACTGAGCCAGTAATAAGGCGAGCAAGCTGAGGGGAAAAACATGTCCGACATTGCATACATACATAAACAGGCACGCAGGCTAATGCATACCAAACATTTTAACTTGGTGTGAAATGCAAAAATACAGAACCAAACAACAGTTGTGCTCTTCAGGGCTGTTTTAATAATTGTGGTCATTTTGAATTATAATAATGATAATAATTATGATGATAATGGGTTATTAAGACTTGTCAAACTGAGGGGTAAATCACCTGCTTTCTACAGCAAAATACTGCCTCTTTTCACACAAAGCACTCTATGAACATTTTGCCATTTATCATCTACATTTGTTTTGTTTTCTAATTTTATTATCTCCCTTTAACCTTTCCTTTTTACTTTCTCCTACTCACAACTTCCCTTCATGATTCTTCCTCTTCCTTCCTTTTGTCACTCTCTCCTCTCTGTCCCTGTCCTACCCTCTTACCTACCTCAGCTTCAGCCCTCCGTCGTAACTTGACACTTTCTCACAGCGAGCGCCTGACTCTGCTAAGTTGTTTCCCTATGTTGCTCCACTGTTGCCATGGTGAGACTCCCTGTGTGTATGTAGGGGTGTGTGTATGTGTGTGAGTAAGAAGCTACGTAGAACCACGTTGGTGTAAACTACAGGCCTGAAGCTTGTGTCGGGGAGTGGGTGTGAGTGTTAGAATGTGTGGATTTAAGTGCACAGACTGGTGTAAACTGTGGTCCTTGGAAAGGTTTGTGATGTTCAAGAGCAACAGGGAGAGAGTGTCTGTGTGTGTCTAAGTCTGGCTACAATGTGTGTGCAACAGATGTAAAAACAGGAGAAATAGTGGTCAAGGTCACACAAGGTCCCATTTTATCTAGCAGCGGCTTTCCTGGTGTGGCACCAGGGATCTATGGACAGACACGCTCGCACACAGTGCAGCTCACACAGGCTTGCTGTTTGCCCAGCACACTAGGGAGGGCAGTGAGAGCCAGGGGGGTTGGTTGACTGTTTAAACAAGGTCAATACATGCACATGCACATGTGCACCAAACGAACTTACACACACACACACACACACACACACACACACACACACACACACACACACTCTCTCTCTCTCTCTCTCTCTCTCACACACACACACACACACACACACACACACACACACACACACACACACACACACACACACACACAGAGAATCGTTTACTGTATACAGCATGAGGGCTGTATATGGCCTTGCTAGACTGGTCCAGGCTCAATTCCTTTTATTCCCATTTCATCCTCCCCCACTTGCACTGTTTCACACACCTCTCTATCTTCTTTGGCCCTTCTCTGCAAGTGTTTTCTTGCTGTCTGCTAAGCCTGATTACAACAAATGAGAGCCAAGCCTTCAATGTGTTTACATCAAATACAACCCTGGGGCAAGGCAACACTAGCTCTAGCCAGTTCACACAGTGCTAACGCGTGGCTCTGAAATGTTATCTGCGTGTTGCCCCATCCTTGTACAGTGTACTGAAGAGTCAGAGAGAGAAAGAGAGTGAGAGGGAGAAAACCTGTTAAGGTATGGCAGAAACTTCCAGATGGCAGAAAGGGAAAGGGCAAATAAGAAATAACACAGACAAACAGAAGCAGAAAGAGAGGGACGGAGTAAGAGAAAGGATTAAAGATGCTGAAACTGTGAGACAGAATGACTTAAATGGACAGTAATGGGGTCATGGCCGTGCATTCAAGGTCTGGGATCAGAATCATTTAATGTCTCCAAGCTTGTGGAAAAATACGGCTGTCTTGGAGAGTTCCTGTCGTATTATCTTTCAAATCTTTTTCAGCAGACACCGTTGCTTCATTTAGATTTATTAACTATGGCAACGGCGCTAAAGATGCACATAGCATTTTCTCTCTGTTCATTTTCCACTCTTGTGTTATTATACAGCACAGCTGTCATGTTGGTGTTCACTATTTCTGCTGAAGTGCTGGAAAGCTGTCTTTCCAGCTTGTCTAACTAACTTTTCCTGTCGTGTCTTTCTGTCTCTGTCTGAAGCCGAACTGGTAAAATCATCGGGGCTCCTTATAGTTGTGTGGGTGCAGCAGCACTCAAATAAGCTGGTTAAATACACCCAAGGATACCTTAGCCTTCAGCCAGAGAGGCTTTGGACTTATGTGTTTCCTAGCAACAGGTGTACCGATTAAGGTCTGGAGCAAGCCCCGGAGGAATGGCTCAAACAGCCAGCCACAGACGCAGTCATCTTGCTGTTTACAATAGTATTAAAAACACTGAGATTGTTGACAGTTAAATAATGCTGAACACTATTATTGCAGTTCTTCTAGGAAGACTTGATTTTATAGAGGATAAAACTATCAATTTAGTAAATAAATTATCTTAATTTTAAACAGTTTATTACCCATCAAAAAGCTCATTCAGTGTGGCAGACAAATGCTACATAACGAGAGGATATGTGTCACGAGTAGCTCACTTTGTTAAGCTTTATACAAGGAAAAGTAACAACTACTCTAACAGAGAAGTTTTCTGACAAGAAGGTGTTAGTCTTTGCAAACATTAACGTTGAAATCTCCTTAAAGTTGGTGTTGAGCTCCTGACACTCCACTGTCATACTTCATCAACCAAATGAAAGAGACAAATTTGTGTTGCTAATAAACAATGTACAGCAACACTAAAGTCGATAGTATATCTGTGGTTTAAAATCACAAAATACAAAATGATATAATTTAGTCTACAGTGTGTACTAACTTGCAACATTGTCTTTTAAAGAATATAATAAAATATTAATCATAATTTTGATTCAAGTCAGACACTGGATCTTCTCAGTGGTTCATTAACCTTTCTGTGTTTCTAATTTTTCTGATCCAACTTTTTTGCTTGAGATAGCATACTAATGTTGTAGCCTTTAGTGTTACCAGATACTGATATCACTCCCATTTAATATCAGCACAAAAACAATATGGTCATTGCTTTTAAGGGATTTACACACCGGGACCGATGTGCATAAACGACACAAAACTGCAAAAAATTCAGAGGTGAATTATTGACGCTTCTGTCAATGCACACAAAGTGCGATTCAAAATTGTGAAAAATATTAAGAAAATTCTAAAACAAACTCGCAAGGTGGATTCCACATCAAGCCACGACAAGTATGCTGATGCTGCAAAAGAAAAGACAAAAAGAGGCACTGAGTGAATCCTTTTCTAGAAAAGAAAGGAGAAGGTGTGTTTCACTGTTGATTCTAGGATCTGAAGCTGTACGCTTCAGGATGGACTTCAGGACGTCAGCTCAAGGATCTGCTTTAGCAAGAAGTAATAAAGATACATGGCCTTGATTATAAGTTTGAATAAAATAGCAGTGGAAGTGATCCCTGCATAGCTCCCAACTGGTGAACTATCAGTCAACATGCCTTCTCTGATTGGTCAATTATATATCTATCAGATGTGAATATTAAGAAAAATTGACCTCTGATTGCCTCAGACAGTGCTGGTTGTTAAAAGAAGCTAGACGTTTCTTTTACTCTCCTGAGTGATCCTGTAAAAATCCTCACACTTTTTTTTTTGTGACGCTGCTTTCAAAAGCGCAACAAGGTAGGACTTTTTCAAACTTCCCCAGCTCTGTTCTACTATTGGAAACTTGTGCATGACAAATGTTGCATTCAGCGGAAACTTCTTTTTCGAACTTGAACAAAAAAAAAACTTGCCACACGGTTGACGTCTATTTGTTACTATGTGAATGCACATACGTGGCCTCTGCATGCTGAATCTGCTGTAATGACATGGAGAGCGGACTACTGGACTACTCCTTTCAGGTGCTTATACTGAAGATAATTTTGCAGGCCAATATAATCCAATACTGGCTTTCTGGCTAAAATCAGTCCTACTTCTGATACCAATGTCAGATAGGAACACCCCTAATCTTGTACATGGGACCAAATGCTACACACAGATGAAAAACCTAAATCTGTTCCTCATCTGAGCCACTTATTTCCATGCTGAGGACCTTACTCTAAACTAGTTACTGATAAAACAGAAAGTAAAAGTTTTGCAATTTTGAAAGTTTTCTTTTTCTTTTGAAATCAACAAAAAAACAAAAGGCAGTCTTGTGACGAGGAACCAAATGAAACAAATACACTTGTTTGATAAGGTGTTTATTATGATCTGTATTGTGTTCATAAGTTTAATATTTTATAAAAAAAAATTTTAAGCACTGCAGTGGACTGGCAACCTGTCTCTCGCCCAGAGAGACAGGTTGCCAGACAGGGAGCCTATCCCAACATCCCATTGTTGGGATAGGCTCCAGTTTCCCAACGACCCTTATTTAGACCAAGCACTCACGAAAATGAATGGAAACAAATTTCTGAGTGAAATTACACATCAAAACTTGGCAACATCCAGATTGTTGTATTTTGAAAGTTTGCAGTAATAAACTCATTTACAGTGCTGTTAAGACGACCACCTGCGGCTACTTTCTAGGTATCGGAGCTCTTTCTAAGAAAGCATTAAGCAGAGGAAGTAGACATTGTGAGATTACATAGGGCTTCTTTAAAGTCCCCACTGAAGGTATGACACACTGAAAAGATTTGTCCTGATTACTCTTTTTTTCACATATAAAAGCTGCTGTTGAGTCCCTTTTCCCGTACTTGTAATGCATTTTACCAGCAGGCATTTAACTGTCAAATTCTCCATTTTATTCCCCTTTTAAATGCTAACTATTCTTAAATAAAAGTGGCTTTAAGCACTTTGAATTGCCTTGTATATGAAATGTCTGATACAAATAAACTTGCTTTTAATTTGTTTTTACATGGATTTCAATTAATTTAGGGGGAAGATGTTATTAGTTACCATCAAGCATGATGATAGGTGAAATGCTGTTCAGGTGTTTTTCATCTATCATAAAACTAACAAAATAAGCCAAACATTTTAGACCAAAGAGAGCTGTATATTCCGATTGCTCTGCTGTCCAGAGATTCTCTTATTTTTCTGTTGACTAAGCAGCTCAGTGGTGCACTGATTTTGGTAACAGCATGATCAAAAAAGGAAGTCATCACCATGTCCAGATGGCAGCCATGGCGTCATTTGGTGACATCACGCCATCAGAGTCAAGATTCAAGGAGAGGAAAAGGTCCTATAGAGCACCAAGTGCGAAATCTTAAGAAAAGGCTACACTGACAATGTTATTTTAAAAATATTAAACCCTTTTAAGCCTTGCTTTCTACATAGTAGGACATAAAAGAATAAAAGAAAAACATTATATTCCACAAATCAAATTGTATTATTAGAATCAAATTAGTATAATTTGTATAATTCTTATGATCAAATATAATTATAATTATTATAATTATAATTTATAATTTATTTTCAATGGAAAGCTCATTTTCCTTCTGGTTGCAACAGAAATTCATTTTTACATCCAAAAATGTCAAAGCTAGCCCTTTCAGTTCTGGAGCATTTATATGCTGCAACCACACATGCTGGCACGCTGGTACGTTCTACCTCCAGGGAGCAGCTTTCTTAACATCAACAGTACACCTGGGGAAAAGGATGTAGACAAGCTTGTTAATGGTTTCAAGTGATCTGACCCCCTTATATATTTGATATATTTGATCAAAAAAAAAATAATAAAAAAAAAAAAAATCCAAAATAACTTGAGATTCCCTCACAAAAGGTTAAATGGTATAAATGTTGTTTAACTTTAAATGTTTGTTTAACTTTAAAGTTTATTAAACCAACCTTATTTTTTAAAATCTGTCTGAATGACCTTATTTAAACAATAACACATAGCACAATGTTTGCATGTAGTTTTTGAGGTTCATTTGTTTCTGTAAAAACTATTTTGACACCTCAGGGTAAACAAATGACCTTTTACATCAAGTACTGTACTTCCCTGTACAGTACAACAAAAATAGGCTAAGAGGACAAAAACAAAGGATTGGATGTTTAGAAAACAAAATGTTGATTGTTGGACCTGCTGGACAAGCACCATTGCTTTCTGTCTGCAGACAGCACAACAGCAGCTCATGCTGTGGTTTTTCTTTGCTTTAGTTTTTCTCACATTCATCTACATGAAAAGATGGCATTAAAATATATATATTTTTGCTTTTACTATAGGTAAAAATTATAAATATATTTTTTTATTGTGAAATAAAAAATGGCAAGAATCATCTGATTTTCACAAATGAAGGGGAATGTGCAATTACCCTTATGTATGCAGATCTAAACAGTATCACTTTACAGGCTGACATTTTTAAGGCCAAATTCAGAAAACAAAATAAAAACAGCTAATCTACACTCATTAATAGACAGACTGACATACTTTACTCAGTCTTTACATGTCTGAGCTTAACTCGTACTTAGTTATCAGTGGAATTGCTTTTACAATATTAATATTGTCAAAAAAACAAAAACTGCGCACCGGGATGGCATAAAACTAGTTAAAACAAAGAAAACCAAAGCTGTGAAGAACCGGAGACTACTCCTGTCACACTAAAGCAAAGCCAACAGTGATAAAACATGAGGTAAAGTACCAAAACAAAAAGTACCAAATTCTACTTTGAAAAGTTCTTATATGACCCAAGAAGCACAGTACTATCACCAAACAATTCCCTCTGGGGACAAGAAATGAGGGCAGCCATGGCAAACACTTGGTTGAAAAAGATTTGAGAGCTAAATTATGCATTGTCACATATGGCAGGATTGAATCTTGGTCTAACTGAGGTAGAAATGGTTAATGATTGGCCAGAAGGGAGCCTGCATGACTGAATGTATGAGGACATAGGCTGTTTCTAAAGCAACAAATGACAGAAGTCTCAACCTCCTACTTGTTTCAGGATATTTTATGTCCACAGCTGTTCAATAGCTGTATTTTATCTAATTGCTAGATCTTGCATAATGTGCATAATCAGTGGTGCTTGACTTCAACTTAGGACTTATCTACTTCCCATCTTTAGTCCCAAGTCATTTTCAGCACATTTTGCCCACACCAAATTAAGACTGCAACATAATAACTGCAGATAAACCCAGTCCTACTAGGAAAACAATTAGAGCCAATCATACCAAAACCCAAGTTTAAAACAAAATTATAAAGGTGCAACTTAAGCGTTGAGTACTGTAGGTCAGAGGCAAGTACAATACAATTCAATATTAATGATACACTTTCCCATTAAATCTAATAGAAAGTGTGTTAAAACGTTTGACTGATAGCGTATGAAAATACAGTTACTTGACTGTATGTGGAAATCCAACTGGCTGACTTGACAGCTGACCGATTTGTCAGTTTGGACTCAGCTATTTTCAGGTTCAGCACTCTGCCTTTTCTTATTTACACACAAAGAAAGCTTGTCACTGGAGTCCTAAAATATTCAAGACTGAAAACTTCTGCTATTGCTTGTTCTCTCTCTCTCTCTCTCTCACTCTCACTCTCACTCTCACTCTCACTCTCTCTCTCTCTCTTTCCAACTCTCTCACGTACCATGTCACGCATGCTATCAAATGACAAACCATCTGACCAGGCTGTAGTCAAAGCCCTCTTGCTGGCCTGTCTTCTCAGTCAGTTGAAGTAGACATTAATAGGATGATAGACATTAATAGGATGACTGACAGACTTGTTATGGTTACAATAACAACACTATACACTGATATATATATATATATATTTAAATCCAATAAATAACTGTTGCTTTAATAGATTGTAAGTGGATGGTGGGATACTATAAAATCAAATGAGAACATTTTCAAAAGAGTCTTCTAGTGGTTATCAGATTTTTATTGCCAACTACTTCAAGAAACTATGAGGAAATTATATTTTAGTCACATGCAGGGAAATCCCTGCATGAGGCTAAAATACATGTTTAAGTAAGACGTCGTAGCTAAAATTATCTAAAATAATTGCCTCAACCAGTCAAGGTGTCGTTTACAACCATCCACTTTCTCTTCTTTGGCTACATTAAGGTTTTGACCACAGACAAGAAATTATATGGCCAAATGTGTGCCCTGTTACCACTGTTGTGTTCTACTGTTTTTGTAAACAGTACATATTAGAGAGCACTTTTTATTTATTATAAAGTAACAGAGTTCCAGAGCTACGGAGAGTGTCGACCACTACCACTCCTCAGAACCCAGACTGCAGCCAGTTCTCTGAAACCAGACATTTTTTTTGAGTATACATCTTCTGGACAACAACTCGTGACAAAAACCACAAAGCTTAAGTATTTGGGATTGTTCTGTTTAGTTTCAGACTAGTTTGATATGAACTAACAACTATGGATTGTTAAAATCTTCCTTATGATTGAGGAGCTCTTAGCAACCCAGCCTGTGCAAAAAGACCCCAATATGTTACCTTGACTATTGGATGACCACCGGATGCTGCTTTGACTGCTCCTCTGCTTCCCTCAGTCTCATAGTGTGCGCGGTGGTGTGCTTTGGGTTGAACCTCTATCTTCAGTTCATGCTGGCCAAACTGGCTTGGCAGTGGCCAGTCGAGAGGAGGCAGTGAGGAGGTCCTGCAGAGGTGAATACCACAAACATGAACATACACATTCACAAACACACAGTAAAGTAAAGAACACTAGAGTTGTAAGATGATTTGACCAAACTCAAATGGCTATTATGGCTCTTACATTTCTCTGTTTGGGTGAAAATGTTCTACATTTTAAATTTTCTGTCCATTAAATAACTTAACATAAATGCTCACTCTGTAATATGTAATGTAAGCTGAAGCAGAACAACCTCCATCTAACTCATAGCTGAAAAGTGCAAAATCTCAAGTGGCTTTCTTAAGAGAATAAAAAGCTTAAATATGGTTTTCCCCTTAGAAGGGCTTACACAGTGTAATAGGAGCAAAAAAAAGGAGCATAAAATACAGTGCGCTTTGCTTTCAGACAGTGAATCACTGGAATGCCCACATGCATTAGTCCTGTTCTTAAACATAAAAAATTGTAATAGGTCATGTTAAGATGCTAAGAGTGAATCATTTCCTAAGGGGAACTTTTCTTTCTGAGTCTTTATGATTTTACCATGTGGGTCAGAAAAGGGCTGGTAAGGAAATGTGAGTTAGACAGCGGCCAAATTACCATGTGTGTGACTCTGTGTGTATACTTTATACGTGTATATTTTAAGTCCAGTGCATCCCAGGGAGTAGCATTGTGTGTTTTTCCTCAGTCTCTCTCTTTTTTTTTTTTTCCTTTTTGTTATCTGAGTAGGCCACAATCATATTTAAACAGCTGCACTCAAAAATAAAACACTCAATGGCTGTCTCAACAGAAAAACTGGGTCTCTCCATCTGACTGCTTTGTATCAGTTTTGTTCTCAAAACATTTTATATACCGGCATCAGCAATGACTTCAAATAAAAACAACCCGTTTGGTTTGTTGCTGCATGTCATGCTGTTGATTAGAATATAGGCAAAAATATGAAAGTACAATATACTAAAGATGATGATTTTGAAGAAGCGGACTACAATTCCACAAAAAAAGATTTGGCTTAAGATGTACTTAATATAACTCTGCTGAACTGTGTGAAATATACAGAAACACTAAAACAGTGTAAAAGAATATATCAAATTCTACTATGTTTATTGCTCTCACTTTTAAATTCACCGTCATTGTCTTATTAATGGAATACCTTAATTTCCCTCAAAAAATTTCCAATTTTTGCAGACTATTGATTTAATTGATTTTTCTACATTTGATCATTGATCAAATACATGTATTATTCTTTTCTTTCACAAATTCTTTAAAAAAAAATATGGACAGAGTTATTATTTGTATGTTGCAAATCTGTTCCACATCTTGGTGATGTATGGAGGTACTTGTTCATAATTGAAATATACCCTAGTGTGTCCATTTCTCCTCATACTTTCCTGGTCCAAGATTATGACCCAAGCAACCTGCATTACACTCGTACGCTATGGTAAAGTGTAGCTCACGGAAATCTGTGCTCTCAGCCACTTGTCAGTACCTGTTTTTATTTGGCTCAGCCCATGATGTTGCAGGCTCATACCATGAAATTGTGCCCACAACCGCATCAGATGTTTGACAGTACAAATAATTTCAATGGATAAGTTTATCAAACTTTAAGCTATTTCAAGTCTTCCTTCCAAGGTCTATCAGATACGAACCACATGCAGATCAATCAGATCTTTTAAGCTTCCAGTGGAGCCTTTTCATTTCATAAATTTACCTCATATATCTTGGACCAATCTCTCAAAAAAAGACTATTTTGTAATTGAAAGTTATTTCTCCAATGTTTTGTAAAAATCTTGCACAGCTAAGCAAAGCAACTTTAGGATTCAACCTGCTAGAAAGAGACATGCCTGCCAGCACATGCAAATCACATGTGATTACAGGCACATATTCTGCAAATCAATGCCATTAAGCAGCACACACCTTTTGACTGTGTTCGTTCATGTTTGTTTTTGTCTTCGTCTGTCTTACTATATGGCTGTTTTCTGCTGACTGCCATAATAAATATATCACCTGTTAAAATGATCAAAACATTCAAAGTTTTCACTCTCAGTACTAGAATAAATAGAATTTGTAAACAGCAGTTAATATATCAGAAAACAATCGATCAACGAAGCACAGTAATAAAAGCATCTTAATCCTAATATTCTCCTCTGCAGCCATGACATAATCACCAAATAAGAGTGGGCTTGCATGGGTGACACAGTAACAAGAGCAGAGGACAGAAGAAATATGAGCTTGTGAGGGAGAAGGGCAGGAGCGACGGACTATGTCCTAACAAAGTGTAACCTTTCTCAATTATCTAAGTCATAGTGCAGGTACACCCTGTCCAATTACATTTCTACAGCTTTGTCTTCGCTATTGTCTCTGAAGTTCAGTGTACATCCTTTCCAGCCAATGAATTCTATATATCTACAGCTACATAAGCTACATGATTGTCCACTCACACATCATTTAGTTTTTATACCTAGTACTTGTTATATAAACTCACAAAATAATGTAGAGGAACTGGTGCTCTGAAAGTTTCTATGGTACTCGCTTTCCTCTACGTTTTGTTTTTCAATTGTAACTGCTTCTGGGAAATCTGTACATCTTTACTGGCTGACTCACAGTATACACTAATACAGAAAAGAAAGTACATCATCATTTTTCTCTCGTAAAGTTTGTGTACCAAATGAAGAAACAATATGTGAGAAACTAAGAACATCTTTGCCGTTTCCACACTGCCATTCAAATGTACCGGATTAATAAAACATGAGGAAATGTAAGTAGCTCTATATAAACACAAGTTCTGTCAGTTTGCTCATTTGGTGCATTCAGGTGTGTGTTGACACAACAGTTTTACAATGAGATATATAATTCACAAGTAAAAAACAGCGAAGAAAGTTAATAATCTTTCCAAAAGTGGACATCCCACCACATTCATCCCAAGATCAGATCATGCAATTCCCAATGAAATTGCAAAACTGCCCAAAGCTATATGTCAAACTTTACAGCGAGCATGGTAAATGTTTAAGTTCATGACCTAGAACTGTATATTTGGAATATACCTTAAGGACTTTTCTTCAACACTGAGGAAAATAAAAATGAATGATAGTTGACTCCTTCAGGCAAGGAGAATAAACGCACTATGATGTAAAAATGAGGAAACATGAATTGACATGAATCACATACACTGTTAAACACAAATAGCAGAGTTTAAGTAATCACATTTTCTTTGCATGGCAATATTTCACCCAAATAGTAACATTTTATTTTGTTTAAATGGATTTTAGTGTGGGCTGCACGGTGGCGCAGTGGTTAGCACTGTGGCCTCACAGTGCTAACCACTGTGAGGCCACACAGGTATTTGTGAAGGTCATTGGTACAGCGAATGACCAATCCCCCCAGCCAAGGATTGGTTCAATCCTTGGCTGGGGGGGTTTGGTCAGTGGCCTTTCTGTGTGGAGTTTGCATGTTCTCCCCGTGTATGCATGGGTTCTCTCCGGGTACTCCAGCTTCCTCCCACCATCCAAAAGACATGCATGATAGGTTAATTGGTCACTCTAAATTGCCCCTAGGAGTGAGTGTGGTTGTTCGTCTCTCTGTGTGTGGCCCTGCGATGGACTGGCGAGCTGTCCAGGGTGTACCCTGCCTGTCGCCCAAAGGCGGCTGGGATAGGCTCCAGCTTCCCCGCGACCCTGAATTGGAATAAGCGGTTTGGAAAATGAATGAATGAATGAATGATTTTAGTGTATGACTAAATTAAATAACTAGTCACAGATAATAATATTGTAAACTCAAGCTCTAGTAATGTCTGGAAAATGCATTTAATTGCATTTTAATTCAAAACAGTTCAGTAAGAAATAAAAAATATGCAAAAGTTTCATTTTAGGTACTTTAACTAATAGTTCAGGCTGTTCTCTGATTAAGAGTCTACAGCCTGTTGTAGTACTTTAACTTTTTTAATATTTTCATCCACAGTCTTTATTAATTGATATTCATGTCTGCCTGTAAGCCGGGGTGGGATCAGCCAGTGGCAACCTGTTCTGCCTGCAGCTGGGAGCCAGAACTTCGGTATCATGAGGGAGAGGCTGTGTTCGTGTTTTTGGACGGGGGAGGGGTTGCTGCAGCACCTGTGACTCATTGAAAATAATAAATGATACATGCTTTCTTGTCAGTCTCCAATAACACCTGAAAAACTCACTGGATTTTTCACTCATCATTTTACTGAAAAAGAGCTGCTCAAGGGGTCTGAAAACTGGCTAAAATTAGTGCAAAAGTTGCTAAGTTGTCAGCTGAGCTGTGACGTGTGCATCAATGTAATTGGTATACTTGACATTGTGCTGACAGATATTCTGCAATGTTTGGAATACAAATTGTGATTAAATACATACATTTTTTAACAGGTTCATTTTTGTGTCATTTATGACACAAAATACAGAACACAGATTTTGGCACGAAGGCCTCATAACAACTGTCAAGCACAGCGATGGAAGTGGGATTTGGACGTTTTTTTAACTAACAGGATCTGGTTATCTTGTAGTCATTGAGTCAGCTGGGAATTCCTCTGCATGTTCAAGTGTCTATAGTCTGATATGTAACCATCTTATTTTTTGTTAAATAAACAATGACATTAACATGTAATTTGTTGTAATTCATGTCAGGAAATATTTACCTGCTTTTAATACCTGGTAGAGCTGAGTAATAAATAGATTTTATTGATTCATTAGAATTAGTTGTTTTTGACAATTTACTTGAGTACAAACACTATTCTTGGGTTATTTTTAGTTAACAGTGGCCTCAACCCTTGCCCACCTGCATCCCACCAACACACACAAGTGCACACACCCACAGCAAAAGTACAAGCAGAAGCTAGCAAGCAGGAGGTCGATCCCAAAAATGTAGTGTTATCAATATTTGGGATCTGGTAGATTTTTCTCTGAACTTTTTCTCTGTAACAAGTTACGACACGTTGCAGAATCAAACTAAAGTCTTTTTTTTTATCAAAGACAGAAAAACAACTAACTTATTCCAACACCTCAGTCAACACACTGCTGAGTGGAAGGAAAATGACTGTGGTTAACTGAGCTGAAACATATGGAGTTCTTTTGGTTGTCTGTTTGGTAGTCTTTGGTTGTACCAGTCAAAAGTTGGATACACTTTCCCATTAAATCTAATAAGAAAGTGTGTCCAAACTTCTGACTGGTATGGTATGAAGACTTCACAGCCAGTCTTTAGAAATCAAATTTTCATCATGTTTATGTTTACTTCTATAGAGTAAAGTCCTCCCAGTTTGATTCTGGTTAAACTGGTAAATGTGGGCCAGTTCACCAGAAATCACCATGTTTCAGAGACTCCAGACTGGGACTGGATCCGATTTCTATTTAAAATCCCGAACAGATATAAAGTTAGGTGATCTGGCACTCACTGCTGTAATTTAGCTGCACACATATCTGTAGTGAGAAATGTGGTTCTGTTCAAGATGCAGAGGACTTGTTTTTTGCAGGTTTTTTCTAATGTAAATTCAATTATTCCTGATACTGTCACAGGAATTTTTTCCTTCTTAAATTTTTTTTTTTTTTAAACTTTTTTTCGTGTTTCTATAATTTCTTAACTGGCTAATTCTACTTCTAACCCTGTTTGCATACTGGAAATATCTGGTCTGAAATTAAAATGGCTATTATGGGCAGTTTAGGAATAATGCTTGTGCAAATTCCTTTGTACAGAATGACTCTATACACTCCCATTTTTCATCCCACCCTTTACCCAAATCCCACCATTTCCACCTGGGCCATCTGTTCAAAACCTAACTAACTCACAGGCATGCTCAAGCAACTCAACACTCATTCTCAAGGTAAACAAGACTAAAGCCCATCTGACTTTCTCCTGTACAAAGCTTCACTAAAATGTTTATTTATGTAAAACTATTTTAAAACTACAGGTGTATCTATTGAAATAACTTAGCTATACAGTAATGTAGACAATATATTCTGTTGCAGTCTTATTTGTGTGGGAAATTTACATTTAACAAGGAGTTAAGACACAGAGATTAAATTGTGACTCATCATGGAGCTGACCCCGTTTTTGTCTGCCCAGTGTTAGGTCTATGGGAGCAAGCATTTGTGTTATGTTTATGTATGTGTCTGTGTGTGTGGTAACCCCCTTGCCATATGTGCCCTGTGCTGATTTACAGCGCTAGGGGCCAGTGCACACAAACAAGGCCACGTCTTCATCTGCCACACACATTTGAGAGCAGACATTAGCCTCCTCTCTTCTCTTTTCCTCATCTTGTGCATTTCCACATCTTTATTTACATACTAATATACTTGTGTTTCTCTGTTGTGTAATGGAGTGAGATTCATAATACAAAGGTCAAAGTTCCTCAGTGTTCCATCAACCAACCTATTATCATCTAAAAAGGTGAATGATACCTTGTCTGCAACATTTATATCTCTCTCTAATGCCAAGCAGGGTTTTCTATCTTTATTACAGCTAACAACTCTCATATAAATACAACATTGGTCAATTGTTTAGCCTTGACCCCCCACAGTAATTCCTTTAAAGGCCAATGACAATCTTGCACAAAGGTGACTTTAAAACAATTCACTAAACTGGTAAAACGGGATTTGTTGTTATTGTTCTATTACCTTCTGTATTTATATTGAGTTAAGGAAACTTGCTCAATTAAGACTGCAGGGGCAAATCAACATTTTAAGAATTATATATCTCACTGTACACTAATAAAAAATTTATGGATTTTTTAAAAATAATCTGTGGCGTATAAGATTTATTACTTTATTCATTCATTCATTATCCTAACCGCTTAGTCCAATTAAGGGTCGTGGGGAAGCTGGAGCCCATCCTAGCAGTCTTTGGGCGAAAGACAAGGTACAATTCTAAAAAAATTTCCACAGCATTACAGGGTGGGATTAATTCTTCAGGGCTTTACTGGGAACAAGATTTATTAAATGTTAGCAATTAGCACCACATCCTTACTTGTGCACTAGGATAGCTAGTGGTCACCATGTGTAACTTCCAGGTACTTTGTTCTACTCAGTCTGACAATCTCTATGACTGTTTTGCTCCTCACATTCTACAGTAGTGTAGTTCAGATGGTTATTTTTGGATAAATGTGTATTAATACTCTTCACTAGAGCTGCTCTAGTTGATCTAACGTTAGTTTATCGCCCCACAATCTTTACTGCATCCACCAAAGTAAAAAGTAATTCTGGAGGAAAATGTGCTTTCTCTGCTACATATCTGCATGAGTTGCAGGAAAAGAGCAGGAAAAGAGGAAGAAGTAACTAAAGCTCACAAGTTAACTAGTGGCTGCATTATTGTGACTAAAGGCCTCATAAAAGTTTCTGTAGTCCAAATCAAAGTTAACCTGCCTGCATAAAGTTCCCTCTGTGCTCTGGCATCTTCTGACTTATAAACAATAACTGTATATCCTCCAAAAGCAGTTTGTGAATAATTTCTAAGATTTGCATGGAACCAAGTAATACAGCTGTTGCTGAAAACATGCTGAAAGGCTGAAAACTGTACATGACTGAATTGTGGATTATTAAACAATTTGGTGTTTTTAACAATAGTTTTTCATCAATTTCCATCATAGGACTTTACAAGAGTCCTAAAATTACAATACATGATACACTGGAATTATGTACATAACACAAGTAACTCCACCCACCAACCATTGAATATTAAACAGGCCAACTATGATGCACTGGTCTTGGACTAACGATTACATCTATATATTTAGGAGAGGAAGAAAATTGCCAGTTAATCATCCTGTTTTAATAGGCATACAAGTTAAACCCATTATCGACAATGTTGCCATTAATGAGATCAAACAGGATGACCCAGAGAGTGTCGGTACAAAAGCCTTTATATAAAGCCATCGCAGCAATTTTTATTGGTTTTTTGTAAAGATGCAGAAGTAATTGATTAATTCATTTATGCTCTGGTTATTATTTTTTGTTTGTTTGTGTTTTTATTACTCTCCTTAGAGTAATATAAGTACTGTACGGAGATCTAGAAAGTCACAAAATCTTGAAAAAGTCATCAAGATAGGAAAATAGTATAAAAAGAAAAAGGCATCAACTCCCCCTTCTAAGTATCTTTTGATTTACATTGTATATAAAAAGAAAAACTCATAAAATCTTACTGAGAGAAAAGGTTATGGATCCTCCAATTAAATGTAATTTCCACATGTGTGAACAGGTGATCTAATATACTTGTACCACCAATAATTTACAACACCTGACTGGCTTGCCTAAAATGAGTCAATATGTAGGACAAGTTATAGAAAAAAAATGTAATCTGACATATTACTAAATGTGGAGATGAATTACTTTTTTGTAACCTCTGCTAGTATCGAAATGATTTGCAAATTGTTCTTATTTACACTTCCCGTTTCTAGAGGCTCAGTTGTACACTACAACAACATATTTTGCCCATTCTACTCAAAATTGACAACTTTACCTGAAAATAGGTGTATGACCAGGCTTGGGTTTATTCCATGAGAAGTGGGATGGCACTGAGAGGAACTGTTCCACAGGACCATCCTTCTTCAGACTGTGCAAAGTCTCATCTGAAGGAGAGTCTAGATTAGGAGACATATTTCCTTGGTCATCTAGCCCCAGGTCTGCTTTCCCACTCTGCATAGCTGTTCTGTCCTGTGAGGTCTTCCTTGTCTTTGATGGGATGTCAGTCTCAGATGAGCAGCACTGAAATGGTGACATGCCAACAGAGGGACTCCCAGCCCAAGTATCTTCAGTCACACTACCTCTAGGTGAAGGTCCTGGTGTGGGTGTGGGTGAGTGATGAGGAGACAATGAGCTGGGATAGCAAATGTCGGCGCTAGAGTGACGCCTTTTCCCACAGGGTGAGGTGGGGCGAGAGGAAGGCCTGGAAGGTGGTCGCGGGCTAAGCCAATTTTCATCAGTGACACTGGTGCGCGGCGAATGGCAGGGAGACTGTCGAGGAGACAGGGTGATGGAGTGAGAATGGTGCACAAAGGGAGGGTGATGGTGCTGCCAGTGGGGCTGCTCATCCAGAATTCCACCGCCAGTTTGAGGGGAGGCACAACCTGGAGAAGTTAGAGGGGAGCCCAGCGTAAACCTGGCAGCTGCTTCATTCAGTTCTGAGTCAACATCATCATAGACATGTGAAAATGATTCGCAAGAGGAGGCGTCAGAAAACCAGCTTCTGGAGGACAGGCTGCTGCATGGGCTTGGGCTGAGGGAAGAGTCCCGGTATGAGTGATCCAATGGCAAATACAGGTGGTCCCTAGACAAGGGCCTGTCACCATGGTAATCACCATCAGGACCATTGGCCCTAAGTTCCCCCTCATTGGCATCCATTTCCTGCTGGCAACTAGGCGAAATGGAGGTGATCTGGATACTGGGGCACTCAAAGGCCTTTGGTGCCTCCACAGGAGCAGAAGGCAGCAGAGGGGAGGTGCCATATTTGCAGTCTTGTGCTTCATAGCCTACAGGCTCAGGTCCTGGTTTGTGTGATGGGGGGCGTGATGAAGTGTGGATGACATGCGAGTGGGAATGCATGCCATGACGAGGCAAGCCGACTGACTGGTGATTAGTGACCATAGACTGGGGCTGTCCCACATTTAGGATATAGAATGATGTGTTATCGTCAGGCTCCAGATCTAGGAAAAAAAGAATGACAGAAATATTACCATACAGCAATCGTACTGTTACTTTTATTATTTTCACTTGGATGTTTCTTTGCTTTTGTTAAATTGATAAAAAAAAAAAAACTATTATATATAATTAATCTTCAGAAACTGTGTGTGTTTAAAAAAGGTTTAAAACAGTTAGCTAAATACTTGGCATTAGGTAAACACCAAATCTGCTAAAAAAAAATGGCTAAACTGACAACACGCTTAAGGGATAGACACCTGGATCAGGTATAATACCAAACTACAATACCATCGCTGTAATTTGAAAGCTGATGTTTTGTTGCTGCCTATCAGGCAAAAAGACCAGAAACCATGCATATCAAATCTTTGAATCATCCCTATAGCAATAACTAATAAATACACTAACAGTTAAAGGTTTCAACACACTTTCCAATTAGATTTAATGGTAAAGTGTGTCCAAACTTTTGTCTGGTATTGTATATTATTTTCATCAAAGGTTAAAAACAACAGTCAGCATCGTACATTTACAAGAATACATACAGAGCTTAAACTGCATTAAAAAAAACTTTCATAGTAATTTGAAAGTAAATAAACTTCCAAATTACTTTCTGTATATTTGTGCCAAAGGATTTGCAGTCTTGTACTTCATGTGCTCATGTGTCATGTTTACAAAGAAGGCCTAATTGAATTTCCTGCTAAAACATTTTCTTCCCACTTTAAAATTTATCTTGCTTAAGTCATGTTTTTAAACAGCAACACACTATTTATGCACACATGCACATCGGTTTCCCAAAATGAAATCAAATCATGTACATGATTGTACCCTGAGTTTGCGCTTGAGCCCACTTTCAGGAAATTAGAGGCCAGAGTGTTGCTGGGTAGCAGGCAGTCATACAGGCATTGTTCCAAGAGGGATAACCGATGAACAGCACTACTCAGGAAACAAATTCACACAACGGTGTGTGCTGTCGGCTGTCATCAGAGCTAGCGCCAGCAGGCTATTTATACCAAAGGTCATCCGGCATAGGCAGTATATATACACATAAACACACCCACACAATAACAAATAGACAAGAGTCCATTGTGTGTATTGGCACTGTTGGGTTGGAGTTTATTGATATACTTCTACTGGGTATGATCTGCTGCTGCCACTGGGAATATGTTCCCCAACAGCTCACACTGTTTTACATGTCAAATGTTATTGCATGCAGATATACAGTCAGGTTAGAAATGAAGGAATTGACTATTTCAACATTTCATAATATGTCGAAAAGCACCTACATGTAGCATAGAAGAAACAACTTTTAAACTCATTAAAACTGAATCATGCCATATTTTTTATGACCAAAAAATGGTTTATTTATATTCACCCGTTGTGAACGGGAATCATGATAACATGCAAAACAATTGCAAACAATCATCAATTAATGATAACCTTTTCTTTTAGCTTTTAAGCTTTGGTGAGACTTACTGAGAAAGAAAACGAAAAAAATGATTAATAATCTTTTTTTTTTTTTAAAAAGCATGAGAATGACAAGGACAAAAATATAAATCAACAAGGATACATATATCACTTACCTAACCTAAAACCACAGAGTAGCCTGTACAGGATACAGTTGTGAAATTATTACACAATAATTTCACATATTTCTTAAATTTACCCACCTGCCTAAAAGTATAACACACAAAGAATATTACAGACTTCAAAGCATGTCTTGAAGACATAAGTAAAATGCAACAGTTTTTTGGGGAGAGGACATGTGCTGTCCAACATTTCTATCCAATAGCAACAACAGTGGCAGTAGTTCTTTATTTATAGCTGCTCAGTTTCTCACTGGTCATGTCTGTCTGTCACAAGACCCAGCAATGGATCATCTGGCAGAAGAACCTAACTGACTGACAGCATGCAGGGGAGGGACAACAAAAGGAAGAGGAAAAAGGAAGTTGTAACTTTTTTTGTTCAAAGTGTAAATCTTGTAATGACAACCTGACTTGTCAAATAACATGGATGAAAAAGGTTTCCATGAAAAAATGGTCTGAACTTGGTAACATTATGTTTTCTGAAATCTTACTACAATTACAATATCTGCTGAGTCACTGTAGACTGTGACTGTACACACCAACATAAAATCATAAGGTACAATAGAATAAAGTGGGTTTTAGGAACTAAATTACTGCCTTATTTACTACCATGGGTATGTTATCAATTATCTTCTTTTTATGCAATTTCCCACCATTTTTTACAACTTCCTTGGTGTTCATGGTATTCTATTCTATTCTATTCTATTCTATTCTATTCTATTCTATTCTACAGTCATTGATCAGACGCTTTTATCCAAAGCGACTTACATATGAGTGAGAACAACACAGGCCCGAAATCAAACAGTAGAGGACATCATTGGAAGGTTCTGATGGACTGTCCAGCTGGACGCAGGTCCTTTTATGAAGGGCTACAGGGTTTCTTTTGGTTTACCTATGTTACCTATGTTAAGATACAATGAATAATACCATAATATTTGCTGCAAAGAACTGGGCTAAGTTCTCCAACTCTTCAGAGACGGAGGGAATCGGTAACAGACAGGAGAGCAGTTTCAGTGGAATGGTCTTACCTAAAGCCGGACTGATATGGATCAAAAAGGTTTTCATCATGGAGGAACTGCAAGACTTGGCTGAAGACTACACGTTTTAGTAGTTTTGATAAAAACGGCACCAGTGAGACCGGTCGGTAGTTTTCAACCTGGGCTGGGTTGAGTGTGGGTTTTGTTCAGCAGCGGGGTGACCCGAGCTTACTTGAAAACAGAGGGAAAGAGCCCAGATTCAAGAGAGGAGTTGATAATATGGGTCATTGCAGCTTTGATTGTAGGAGAAATGCTTTGCAGGATATCAGTAGAGACCGAATCAAGTGCACAGGTAGTGGTATGAAATGAAGGACACTTCAGGCAGACAAGATTTCTGCTGCCACAGTCCAAACTTATTTGTTTGAATTCCATATATTATTTGGAGTTTTTTTTTTCTTCCATCTTCTTTGCTTAGGTTTATTTTTGTTATATGGTGCCACCATTTATCAACAAGCCACTCTGCTATGTTACCAGTTGTTTAGCTTGTCCTAAATGTATGTCTTTGTCAGAAGTTCATTATGTTATCTATGGTCACAAAACCATGAAAATGGTGGTGTGTGAACCTCTTTCACTCTCCAGTACAGGACTGCCAATCTTATTCACAGTACTATCATTGAAATCCCGATTTTGGCCATCTTTCTTTTGGGATGGTCAAGAATATGACATCAAGTAACCAGGCTTAACACTCCGCTCTCATTCTGTTATTACTAAGAGCTCATAAACATGACAAAGTCTGAGTTGCTCGTCTCAACTCAGCTGCGAAAGAAAACCTTATCTACAAAGACCGAAATTCCCAACCCTCAGGGTCACTAGGATCTGTTTCTTACATCCTGGTATCAGACACTCCAGGACACAATCAGACACAGACACAATCAGAAGTTCTTTTACCACATCCTGACTGGTCAGAGCGCTTTTAACAGAAAATGGATGATCTACACCAGTGGTTCCCAAACTTTTTGTGCTCAAGGCACATCAGGTGACAGGTGAAAATCTCAAGGCACACTTTTTGTGCCAAAAAGCCCCTTAAGAACACATGTAATCACTTGTATTATGTAAAATATCTGTCATCATTATTTACTAATGCCAAATAAAATTTTGTCACCCGTCTCTGACTTGGCACGTGTGGTTGATGGTTGTGCTCCGTACAAGAAAGCGCTCCATTTTCCCTCTCGTTTTGCTTTTAGGATGAATGTGTCACAGTCATATAATGCCCACCAGCGCATATAGGTTATCAGCCAAATTGGTAGATCTCTTTATTTTTTTTTTTTGGTAGTTTGCACCTGTATTATTAGTTAAATGCTAGCTAGGCAGCGATATGATAGATTATCTATTATGGTAAAAATAACTGCAATGAATTGTTACAATATCCAAGGGCACACCTGCACTTGACTCACGGCACACCAGTGTGCCACGGCACACCGTTAGGGAACCACTGATCTACACAACTTTAGTATGGTTGTAAGTTCTAAGTGACCAAAGCACGTTTTAAAGAGTATTTTTCCAGTTTTTCACAGGATTTGGGTTAATTGGCCTGTTACACTGAACTGAAAAAGAGATGAAGACAGAAAGAAAATGCAGAAATAAAGTAAGAGAACCACTGAATCAATGTACCACCTTTTCTGAGATGTTGCTGCTAATGATTTCAGCATGAAAGCAACAGGAAAGAAATCCCAGAGAAGTTTTATTTTGCATGCATAAAAGGATTCATGCTTCTGTGGTTGACACATTTCTAGTAAGCCTGAAATGTTGAGCAAAATGCTGATGATGATAGGACATGTCACTATACTGCTGCTCAAAATATTGTTAAAAGACAAAAAATCAAGAACAACTCTACGTAAACTACGATAAAAATACATCTTTAAGGCAGTGGCTGCCAGAGAAAGGCTGCAAATCAAATTGTTCCAGTACATTTATTAAACAAAATACAGTCCCTTCTAACTTGTAAAAATGACAGAAAAACAAGACAGTTGCTCATACTTTGTTTGAAGCATGCAAAACTAACCACAAATGTGTTTTATGGTGATGTCACCAACTAAAGGAAAAAAAGCCTGAACAACAAAAACGGTAGTTCATTCAGTCTTCAGTAACAGAAAATGACTCCCTTTGAGGTGGCACATCAGTGTTGTCACATAAAACTTTGAAGACAAACAGGTTAGTAGTAAAAAAAAAAAAAAAAAAAAAAGTAATATTTTCCTTGTTATTTCATGTACAATATGTTTTATACTGCCTTACCTTTGTTTGAGACAACATTTGCATAATTTTGTTGTGGTACTTACTTGGAAAATAAGAATATGTTTTACTATAGATACAAAGGAAAGGCTGACTAAGTAAAGTGATGTTGCAGCCACAAACCAATGTTTGGTGCCATTAATCTTAAGAATAACACCAACTAAAATACTGAAAGGAAACAATTCTTTTAGCATGCTAAAAAATGTGATAAGCCAAACTTTATTCACATTTCCCAGACTACCAATGCGTCAATGACCTGCCAGGGGGTATTTGCAAAGACTAAGCTAACACAAGTTTCATTACTTGGTGCACTATTTCATTTTACAGTTTTAATAGTTGTATAAAACACAAAAAAGAAAAAAAAAAAGTTAAAGAAGGTTAAACAGTTGAATATTCTACATAGCTAAAAAGTAACTGTAAATCAAACTGGGCAAGCTGGGCTCTGTGCCCAGACAAGCAGACAAGTGATTTGAACTGTGTACTTACAATGAGAATAGGTGGCCAGCTCAATTATCACAGGATTATTATCATGTAAGGTCTATGTTTGGATAAACCATATAGTACTTTTTTGTATATTTACCCAACAAAAAGAAACGGGAAGAGAGTAAATAATTGGCAGTAAACAGATGAAGGTTATATTTTGGGTGACTATATTGCCAGGCTAACAGCCCTCCTTGCCCTGAGTTATGACTACTTGTTACCTTAAACCCTGCGGTGTAAGGAAAGGGGCGGGTGGTGGGAAACCCCCTTATCAGAGCCAAACTCAAGTTACCTAATGAGATGAGGTCAGAGAGGAGAAGTGCATGTAGTAGTACTGTTGGTTTATCAATGGCCTTGGTTTCAAAGCCCCTGCACTGTTCCTGAAAGCCCTGTGCGTCATATACTCCTCAAGTGTCCATACATCAGACAGCCAATCTGGTTAAATAAAGATTTCTAAGAGGCTTTGCTGTACCTAAGCTAATAATAGCTCCGCCTCACTGAGAGATGTTTCAGTGAAGCAAGGATTGGAGGATGTTTGTGACACACCAGCAAGACCATTGTGTTCTCACAGTAACCGCAGGGAACGGCCTGATCCACTGGTGACGGTGGCATTCACCATACCTCCGGGACACAAAGCTCAACAGGCTTCTGGCTGACCATTGCACCACCTGAGAATTCTCAGTTGGGGGATAATCTGCAGGGACTTTGTTCTTCCCTCCTCCTTACTGCACACCAAGTGTGTCAAGTTCCTTTGACCAGTAATGACACACAGGCCCACATTCTGAGAAAGGCCAGTTTACTACAATGGGACAGAAGCATTTTTCTCTTTTAGAGAGGATGACCATTGGTGCTTAAGGTTCCTTTTGTTCCCCTTGGGTCTTCCTCTCTTTGTATTTAGGTCTATGCCTATGGAATATGGATCAATATAAATATTCTGGTAGAGAATGGGTGCTTTTAATTATCTGTGATTGTTCCTCTGTGCCTTGCTCTTTTTCTGTGTGTGCACTCCATGGGTATGTGTGTGTAGGTTTGCAAGGGAGCATTTGTGTGTGCTTATTTGTATATGCACATGCCCTCACCATATATTACAGTCTTGTGTTACCAACAAGCCCCAATGCCATGTGGTGCTGGAGCAGGAGGGTAATCTAAGCCAGGATTCCCTTTGTGGTGGGCAGGCAGGTTGATTAGAAAGAGCTCTGCTTACATCCCCTGTACAGAGGGCATTGTGTTTAGCACAGTCTCCTCTTTCAGCTCTCTTCAAGAGCCGCTGACCAATGGACCATGACAAAAGTGACAACCCACCATCCTCTATAAGCATTATAGCATAAATGTCAAGTTAGGCCACAGAAAATTAATTTAACACCACATTTTACAGAAAAAAATTTTTTTTTTGTTTGTTACAAGCAAAACTGATATTTGTTGGTATTAATGGTAATATTGTACTAGATTTGATTCTGTCATTACATAACAAAAACAAAAACAACACTTCAGAACAAAATGCAAGAAAACAGGGACATAGTTTAAAGATAATAAATAATAAAAATTTACAAACAAAATGTTAACAAAAATAACAGGCAGTATCATGAATTTCAAACCATGACCAAGACTTGGACACAAATATTGTCTTGTGTTGCAGTTTCTTGATTTATTTGCCAAACCATGAATTTGAAAAACCAATATCTACGAAGTAACATCATGGAAGGGATTGTTTTGGTGATAAAACAGACATTATCTGTGCATTAATGAACATACACTTGTATTAACTTGAATACAAGTTAATACAAGATAAAATGTTGGAATCATCAATAATCCCTTTCAGTTTGGGAAAAAAAATCCCTCAACATTTTTAGTTAACATGTCAACATCTGAGGTCATATAGATATTTGCAGTGCTTACGGTTCTCAATGCATGATCACTTCCATCACCCTGGGTTTTCCAAGAACTCTGTGTCTGGTCGGTGCCCTACATTTCTAAACACAGAGTCTGTGACGCACTTTCACACATGAATTGTAAGGCTTAGCCTATACCTGTGATTCTAATCTTTGCTGGTTGGGTTTTAGCCAAACCTACTGGTGATCCCGGTATCTGTAGGTAACTAGGCCCGCATAAATGTGATTTAAAGAGAATAAACAAAAGAGGCATCTTAACTGTAAGAGACAATAATGAGGGATAAAGCTAGTCATACTCATGTTGTAGTAAGCAAATACACAATGGACTCCTCAGATATGGATTTTCAATTAATCTGACATAAGCAGTACCTTGTTATGGTCTTATCCTGCAACGTTATGTTAGGGTTATATCAAAAAGCCTTCTTGTGCAGTTACAAAAGACTCAGTGCCCAGCAGAGGCTTAACAATGGCTGTCTAAGCCAATGCTAACATTTGCCGGCAGCTAAATTAAGCTCCTAATTAACAATCTCATGCCGAGATAACATTATGGGATAAACAGAGTGCCAAGTAACCACCTGAACTAAATACCTACCGACACACCAAGATCCTTCTGAACACATCACTAACTGTGTCTAGAATACATTAACTGGGTGAACTTAAGCTGAGGAAGATACTTCTTTTATTGCTACTTTAATACTTGAATAATGGCAAAATAGCAACAAAACCTTCATGCCTTAATCAGTGATGTATTCAAGCACAACAGTATTTTGGCAGCTCACAGTGCTTAAAATCTTTTATATTTTGTGCATAACAACAGAGAGAAACTAAAGAACCTGTCAGAAACCTTTCTCTTAAATCAATCGATAATGCATGTTTCTTTTCAAAGCTGAACAGAAGCCTGTGTACAATTCAATACATATGAAATGCAAGTTACTTATACAAAGCGACATACAGTAAAAAATTAAAGAGCTTATACCTGTGCAGCATCGTGTTTCACACACATTTCAAGAATGCCAGCCCTTCTTTCAAAGATATGGTCCCTATACAAGCTTCACCAAATAACCTTTTCTGTTGCAATTGTTTGCTTGTAAACAAACAAAAAACTTTCTAATTGTATCAGTTTGTAGAGGAACAGAAGAGCTTACAACATGTTTTAAGATTGGCCTCTGAGGAAAGCACATGTAGTCCGGTGGCCTGTAATAACCCAGAAGAGATAACATCAGAGGGTACTGCTAACAGGGGTGACATTTAAACAAACTGTCAGAGCTGACTGTGCATGTGCCTAAAAAAAGTCAGTCATGGAGAAGAAGAATGGGACAGAGAGCGCAGCGTAGAGAAACTGACAGACAGAAACAGATCTTTCTGTGCTTTATGAGTGAAATTTAACAGAACGTGTGAGAAAAAATACAGAATGAAGAGAGTGAAATCGAAAGGTTTACATTTGCACACTACAGAGCTTCAAGAGACAAGTGAGACTACAGATGCTCACCAAATGTATGACCATGTTGGTTTATTCCAATCAAGCTTCTAAAAAATCAGATTGTTATATTGGGTACGCAAAACTTTTGGATGACAAAAAAACAGTCTTCCTTTCAGATTGAACCCACTGGCATTAAACAACATCATATTGATTAATAATATGATGTGCTACAATGCTACAATAGCATCACCATTTCTTATCCAATGAGTTGCATGCACAGTATTGGAATTATGAATGACAATGAGAAACAATTGATAGAGGGAATTCACAAATTTCACTTTATCGTGCTTTTAATAAGGAAAAAAGAAAAACTGAAAAACAAGCAGGAAGTAATCAAGGAGACCACAGGAAGACTACAATTTTCCTTCAAAGAAAGCACAACTGGAAGCAGTATATAGCCAGATAAAATCTTTCCGTTCCAAATTCCTTTCAAACTTTTTTTTCTAATGCCTTACATAAGTTAAAAATAGAAACACCTTTTATTCAGAGTTTGAGAGCAAATATTTGGGCACCTTAGGTCATTAGCAACAAAAAAATGGGGGAAAAAAAAAAAAGGGTTTTTTTGTCTTAGGCCTTTAGATGTTAGAAAATAACATTAAGTGAGCAATTTGCATGGGTGGGATAAAGTTCTGTTGCTTCCTCGTTATCTTGCCTTTTTTTTGTTGTTGTTTCACCAAGGTTCTTCGTCCTTGTTTTTTGTTTTCTTCTTCATCATTAGCATTCTTGTTTGATTGCACAAACATGGCAAATAAAGTGGTTCTGATTCTGATATATCAAAACTCAACATTAGTTACAACTATAGGTCACTTAACTGAAAAAAATACATTCAGCAAATATTTGGGGAGTAGCCAAAAGCGCTAGATACTAAAAACCAAACAGATAAATGCAGTAACAGTGAAGTGTGTTTTTTTTTAAAGAGAATATGTAATGGAGAACTGTTTTTAACAAACTGTTAAGTTCTCCGATGCATGTTTTTACAATTTTGGACTGGTTCAACACTTGACTTACCATAAGGCTATGCCTAAAGGAGCCATAAGAAGCCTACCAGACATCCTTCGCCCATCTTCCCATGAGGGACATCTAAGTATTTGAGAGTGAAATGATTGGTCAAGTACTTTGCTGTGTGGTTAGAGCTCTCTGGCTATACACTGTAAGCTCTCTCCTATCACTATAACAAGCTGAGACATTTAGTGTGACATATCTGAAAAAAGGCGCATGTCTGGGAAAGAATGCATCAGATTCATGGAGTTAAATGGGTTACCCCACATCACAAAAAAGAATCAACTCAAATAAGTTTAAAATGAATGGAAAAAAATAGCTACTATTTAGTTTTTCATGAAAAATTACAATTTACAAAAGTTAAATATGTTTTTAAAAGTTTTCAAACCATCAATACACAGATTATAATGTAAGGACATAAGTTAGATGAAATATCTATAATATTATTCCCACATTTTTGTGGCATTTTATTTAAAACCTTTTCATGTAAAACTATCAATTTCACATTATAATTCTTCAACGAATGTAGACATGTTTTCATTTAATCATAAACAACAGAAACATCCATTTTAGAATTATAATACAAAGGCTGTTACAAATTTGTACATAGATGAGATAAGTGAATACCACTAAAATATATATCAACAACTGGTGTGTTATGTCCTTAAAGCCCAACTGTAGGTCCACATGATCTACATTCCAGTTTTGGCCAATGTTAGGATCCATACAGCCACATGGGGCCCTACTGGAGTATGTCCACCAACCCAGTGAAATTTTAAGTGGAGCATTACACATTTAGAAGAGACTCCTAATAGATTTGAATCTTGTAAGTTTCTAAGTCATTCTCCAACTGACCTCATCTAAAATTTCTCAACACTGGTCATTTCAAATAAGGTGAACCGCAACAATTACTCCTCATAACCTCTTTTAGAAGAGATGTATTTTATCTAAAGACAGGTAATATAAGTGCCAGAAAAGCTGCAAAATGCAGTGCAAATACCATCAACCTGATCAAAATAGGATTATGAGGGACAGCTTAAAATAAAATGACACTCGAATAATCAGGATGTGGTAAGTCATGCCTCGCAGTAAAAATGGAGCAGAGATAAAAACAAAAAAAAAATGACCAAGATCTAAGAGTTTAACAGATTTCTCTTTGGTGTAATGAAGCCTGTGATATGTTAATGCAGCGCAGCCAGCGGTAGGTTCAGTTACACTAAATTTAAACTAGACAGATGCCACACATAGTTACTCGTGCCTCGCCCCAGGAAACAAACGTCTCATTCATCACACCAGGTGCTGGGACCCCCGCTTTTCAGCAGGGTTAGGGGACACCCACATGGTGATCCAACTGCACATGTAGACCATACGCATGACTGTCTGACCTTTGACCTCCCTTAGTTTACATTTGCATAGACAGATCACTACCTGTTATTTTCTGTGAGCTTTTCATTTTCAGCTTCAACATAAACTCATCTATGAAACAGTTCAGTGCAATTTCTTTATGCCATAGAAATTAAAAAACCTTTTTGGTAGGATCATTTTTAACATTCTAATGTGCTTGTGATAAACAACCATCAAAATGAATGCTGAGGTTGAATACACATTACTGCTACAGAAGTAAAGAAGTCCATCACATGAGCAAAAGCTTAGACTTAAGTATGTTTAAAATAGAAGTAAAGATATTATGTCAGTGAAAATGTCACTGAAAAAAAGAATTATTATTAAAAAGTTTAATTTCTAAGTTTCCTGACACATGCCCTAATAACAGCTGTTTTGTCAGAATGATGTCTGCCATCCATCAGGCTAATAGTCTAGACAAAAGCACACACAAAACACACACCTGGCTAGAGTATGAGAGTGCTGCCACACTCACCTGGTGATGTGGCACAAAGCATTCTTTCTCTCCTCTCTTTGTTAAACCCACAAAGTGCTGGAGTAGTAAAAAGTTGAGGGCTGCAGACGTGCTGGGACCACAGGGATTCTCCTGCTCAAGTACGAAGTAGTCACTAGAACCTGCCGTCTGCCCTCTGCCACTCTCTTTGGGAGCTCAAAATAGTCCACCATGAGAGCGATGTAATTTCAGTCTTTCAGTCTTTCCCACGACAAGGACTGAGAGGATCGAGCTCTTGGCTCACAGAAGTGGAGCAATGACAACAACATAGACAAGGGCAAAAAAATAGCTTTCTCCAATAGATGTTTACAGTTTGTTCATTTCATTATGATGAAATTATGCCATAACATGTCATCATATTTAAGTACAACACAGACAATAACAGATGTTCAAGAAAAGCCACAGTCAATCCACAGATCAGCATCAAACCTGACTAGTCACTAAGTGGCTGTGGTGACTGTTGGCATCTGGATATTTCATTAGCCTAGATTTTTCTCTCTGATGTCACTGGTGGTTTCTTTCATATCCTGAGAGAGCTGTGAGAGGAATGAAGCCTGAGTCGTCCTTTGGCAGGTCTACGATTCTGTTCCCCTATGGCAGCACTGATAAACCACAAAAAAAAAAAAAAGAACTGCTTTCATTACAGAGATTTTCGCACAGGAAAAAAGGTCCCTGAGTGGAACAAAAAATTAAAAGAAAGCTCACTTGTGAACAACTCTGATGTCTGTTTCTCTCACCAGCAACCAGACAGTGGTGTGCCCCCCTCTTCTCTCACTCCACCCTACCATCTGAGCCCCACATGGTATGTCCAGGCAGAAAGCCAGACGCTTCCGCATTGGATCTGCTACCTTGTCATCCATAAAGGGAACTACTTCCCAAAACTTATACCACCTCTGGCACCTAATTAGGACAGTGCAAAATCATGATTTGCCTAAATCGATGTTAAACATGACTACTTTTCACTCAAACACCACAAGACAGACACTCACTCAGACGAGTGTAACCTTTGCAGGTAAAGTTAAAAATATGTTGCAATGTATGATAAATTATATTGTAATAAATGAAAACATATTCAGTTCATAACTAACTCTGTTTGATAAAAAGTGAAACTAGAATTAAGATCACTGTATTACAGAGTAAAACCAAAACACGCGTAAATATTGCTAATTAATTTGTTGTTTCACAAAAACAGCGAAAAACTAGGGACAAAGTCAAGAGACCCCTGCTGACAGATTGATGTCAGTAATGCAACTTAAAATATGACTTGCATGCCTAATAGCCTATGGATTCCCATTCGAAGATATATCTACAGTGGACCATTTATGTTTCTTTTATTTCTTTTTCAAAATCAACATTGCTTTGTGAAACCAATTTCTTTTATTTAATTTTTTTAATCTAATTTTATGCTTGTCATGACTTTTATTTCATTCTGGGACTATCATTGTTTTTTATGCATATATAGAATAGTGGATGATACAGCATGGATGGATAAAAAAAATCGTTCAAATAGAAAAAATATTTTTCTTAAACAATTCCATTACATCAAAAAGTTGGGGTTTTTTTTTTAAAATGAGGTGGTTTTCACCTGTATTGAGGAAGGCCTGGCACACACGAGGGGACGGTAAACAACTATACGAACTGTGTGCTTTACTGTGACTTCATAAAGATTAAAATAATGCAACTCACTCAGTTTTGAGTTTAGGCAGCAAACCAACTTGTGTCACTGACTGCCTTCAGAGATATAACAGTCCAGATAGTAATAAATATCTCCATTTCCTTTTGTGGATGTCCACTGCACTATTTGTTGTTTATTGAGGACAATTTACACAGGGATGCACGATGGTCAAAATGATAATGACCATTTGATCTTTTTAATTTGACCAATACTGAAATCCACTTTGAGTTGTTTACCATGGTTATTTAAAGATTTGAATATATAACAAGAGCAAACTTGTATAACAGCACTTTCAAATTCATGTTATGCTAAATTCCCATTAGTGTACAAATCCTTACACAAAAATAGAAGGGGTCTACTTTATTCACACAAACTTCTTTTGAAAAAAAGAAAACCATTGCATCTGAAAAATTACAATCTGACAGTTGTCTGTCATCATTTTGGCAGAATAAAGCACACTAATATTTGTAAGTTTTATGCAATCTGCTCTATTACCATCAATAACCAAACTGACATTTCATGCAGTGCGGGCAATATTAGTTAACTATTGTTAGTATCATGTGGATCTATCCTGTAAACTGACAATTGTTTGGCCAATTAATTTGGCTTTTTTCTCTTTTTTAATCTGCAATGAATGATGTATGGTAAGTCTATTACAGCCATTATTATGGTTTCTGCTCCAGTGATTTTATCAAAGTTTGGCATGTTGGATTCAACCTAAGCAATACACTAAACTAAACAAAACTGCACAATAGACTAGAATAAAAATATGACAGAATACCACCATACAGAAATACAACCAGATGATGTCTGGCAGGAAGTAAATATCCAAAGGTAACAACAGCAGGTGCATTTGTGGACAGTGTAGTGTTGTTGCTTTGGAAAGTCAAATTACCACCTTCCTACCAGCAGAACCAGTGTTGACAGGCAAACTTAACTTTTGGAAGACTTACTGGAAAAACTTTAAGTCTTGGTTTTGTAAAATAACCGTGGACTACCGTGGAACTACAGCTGGACAATATGATATTAAATCAATGTCAAGATTAATTGAACAGGTTATCTGAATTAGGTAACCCTTTATAGGACACTCAATGAAATTAGAAATTTTAACCTAAAGTTTTGGTTTTTTTTGTTTTATGCTGAAATAAAAGAAAAAGTGATCAAAAACTGTCACTTGTCTGAAAAAGGGTTAAGTAGCAATTACTTCAGTATTTTTTTTTCATATTGTTTTACATGAGAAGAGGAGATACTGATAAAAGAGGAGATATTAAGTAAAAAGGAAAAACCCGCAGTTTAAGTATATATCATTATTTAATCAATATTTTTAATATAGTTGAGAATTTTAAAATTTCAAACAATTTAAAAAACTGATATAAGTAAGATTGATTATTGGGACTGCATTTCGGTTTTGATTAATTTTTGATTAATTGCTTAGCCTTAACGGATTAAGGTTTTTTAAAGAATGAATGAATGAATGAATGAATGAATGAATGCCTGAGTGATTGAATGAATGAATGAATGAATGAATGAATGAATGAATGAATGAATGAATGAATGAATGAATGAATGAATGAAATGCAATAGGACTGCAGAAAACATTTTTGAAGTCAGCACCAGCAGAACAACTTAGGGCACATGTGATCAGGAATGAAAAAAATGACTGGTTTCAAGTTAAAAGGGGATCAGACTGATAGAAATCTGGAAAGAGCTAAACATATCATTCTTTAATAGTTTCAGTTCACCCCCCTGTCTCCAACCTAACAGACCACACACCCTCCACAACCCTATAGCCTTCCTGTTACACCTCCACTTTGTCACCTTGCAGCTCAGTCATCGGCCTTAATACAGACTCATGTCCCTCCACATCTATTGAGACCTCTTCTTTCTCCACTTCTAACCTGTCTGTTTCCTGCAGTCAGGTGAAGAAACCACTGGAGACCGAACAAAGCTGCAGGTCCAGATGGTATCAGCTCTAGGGTTCAGAAACCTGCTCAGAACTAATGTTGACTTCTTTAGCACCTTTTCAACATTAGCCTGGGTCAGAAGAGTGCCTGTGCTATGTAAAATAATCTGCCTTGTTCCAGAACCTAAAAAATCCCAACTAACTCAATCAAAAGACTACAGACCAGTCACTCTAACAACTCACATCATGAAAGTTCTTGAGAGACTCTTATTGGTTACCCTCAATGAGCAAATGAATACCCAATACAGTTGCTATTGCAATGGGCTTGGGGTTAAAGATGCCATTATCTACCTGCTTTAGTGAGCCCACTCTCCTCTAGACCAATCAGGCAGCACTTTTGAGGATCATGTTCTTCAATTTTCAACACTTTTAATACAATTCAGCCTTTTCTGTCATGTGAGAAGCTTCATAAATTCCAAGTGGATCCACAATCACCTGAATTTATGACTACCTAACAAACAGAACACTGTCTATGAGACTGAAAGGTTGTGTGTCTGAGATGATGGTCATCGACACTGGAGCACCACAAGGGACTGTACTTTTATTATTTCTTTTCACATGATACACCTTAGACTATAAGTACAACACTGATACCTGTCATATGCAGAGAAACTCAGATGACTCAGGTGTGGAGTGTATCAATGATGGACATGAAGCTAAGGACAGAGAACTGGTCAGCAAGATGAAAAGTAAGATAACCAAAACAATTTGCTGGTACTGAAATAGTAGAAGAGTCCTTACATTCTTTACACAATCCAGTGAAGAAACAGGATGTGTTCAGTGAGAGACTTTTTCAACTCCAATGCGAGGCAGAAGAGTACCAGAGATTATTCATTTCAATTCAGCTTTATTTGTATAGCACCCCTTCACAACAATGTCTTCTCAGGGCACTTTACAGACACATTATTTGGAGCCAATTTATAAAAAATAGTCTAATTAAAGAAAACCAACACCGTATAAAATCTTGACCTCAATCCAATTCCCCATCCTGATCATGCACAGGTGACAGCAGTCCAATCAGTTTAGCTGACCAATCGTCACACTCCAGAAAAATAAACTATCGTCTTCTTTTTCTTATAATTATTATAGCTTTTAATCAAACAAAACAAATATATAAAAAATAAAATCTACTTAAACATTGAAATTTCTCTCTGGGATGAATAAAACTATCTTTTATTTCATGTCACTGCATTTCATTTTCATTTAATTTCACTTTAATGGTACATGTTTTTACAGAGTGTGCGAATTAAGCTTTTTACATACTATATTTTTATGTACTATATTTAGTTTTTGTTATTCAGGTCGCAAGGATAAAAAAATTTTGTTATGGCCAAGTCAGTTCATACTCCATGATAAGCTTTGTCTGGGACAGCAGTTTGTAAACACAAAATGATATAACTTTGTCTTCTGGCTTTGAGAAAAAGAATAAAGATTTTGCTTCTCCCGGAGTTTCTAATAGGCATTATTCCACGAAAAGGTAGCCCTGTATAAAACTGTTTTCTGTTGTCAGATGCAGAATGGCTCAACTGCTTAAGTAGTTGCCTCCTTACGGTGTGTTCAGACCAAACGCATTTTGAGCATCAAGAGGGCAAGTTTCCATGTAAAGTCTATGTGGAGGCGCGGCAAGAGGGAGTCGAGCTTTCTTGTGTTGCGTTTTGAGCGTTTTGGGCGTCGGCGTTGCGCGCGGAATGCACCAAAAATTTAAGTTGTTTTTTAACTCGCGTCAAACGCCAGAGATGGGCAAAGCTGAACTTTTGCCACTTGACGCGGGGCGTCAAACAATCAGAGTGATCAGCTCACAGCTCATGGAGGATTTCTGTGGTGAACCCATACACAGGGCTGAGATGCCATTACTCCCTGCAATATTTAGGATAACCATTCCTTGCTAAAAAGCTGAATGTTACTGATTTGGCAACGTAGCAGGATACGTTGCCTAGCAACACTTTGTTTGGGGGGGGTGGTGGCTCTCTGCTGAGTGACTATCACTGCCCGACGACAATGTTCTCTAGCTTTATCTATTAAATAAAACCATGCCATTGCTCTACCAAATCCACCATCATTCAGACTGACTGGAAGAAAAGTTCCACCTTTCCCCCTCTCTTTTCCGCCGTGGCACAAAAGTGGCACTTTAGTGACCAGCGTCGAGCGTTCGTTTGATCTGAACACACCGTTACATGGACTGAGTGTGCATTCACATTAGGATAGTCCGCTAGACCAATTGGGAACTCGGCTTACTTGTAGAGGGGTGTATCCATGTGGACCAAGACTGCATTTACGTTGCACTGTGAAACAAGTAAAACGAACCAAACCATTGGAATAATATATCCCCACTCTCACCAAAGGAGGCGCTGCAATAGTATCTAGCAAAAGAGAGGACAAGACCGACGTGAAGAAGAAAACTCCGTCACAAGTTAAACATGGAGCAATAAACAATCGCTATTTTGGGTTTTTTATTTTGTCTCATGCAAATATACTGCAGACATACACTGCAATAATTGGTGCAGTAAGAACAACAGACGAGGCAGAAGATGATCACTATGTATTTACCTACAATGCAAAGCCACATCAAATGCAAGAAATAATTTTTTCTTTGTAGTCCCCTTCCTGCATTTGGTTTGCTAGAAACGAACTGAGACCTGCATTTGTAGGCAGGCCGGGTCTGCTTCTTTGGTTTGAATCTGAATTTGTTTGGTGAATTCACAACTCCCTAAACAAAGCAGACTTTCCGAGCAAACAGACAAAGATTTGAATCAAAAAGGCTGATGTTGATACATTCGCAGCAGACCCAGGTTTGAGTCCTAATCAAGTGCTTTCACTGTGTTCCAACTTTCATTCATTCATTCATTTTCTGAACCGCTTAATCCAATTCAGGGTCGCGGGGAAGCTGGAGCCTATCCCAGCTGGCTTTGGGCGACAGGCAGGGTACACCCTGGACAGCTCGCCAGTCCATCGCAGGGCCACACAGAGAGACGAACAACCACTCACACTCATTCCTAGGGGCAATTTAGAGTGACCAATTAACCTATCATGCATGTCTTTGGACGGTGGGAGGAAGCCGGAGTACCCGGAGAGAACCCACGCATACACGGGGAGAACATGCAAAGGCCACTGACCAAACCCCTCCCCAGCCAAGGATCGAACCAGTGACCTTCTTGCTGTGAGGCCACAGTGTTAACCACTGTACCACCGTGAGTTAAAAAGTTGTATTTTTTAAAAAAAGAAACAAAATGAAGCAGTACTCTTGATATTTCCTGATATTTTTGCCAATGTCAACAGATCTTGGCATACTGCACTGCTAATGGGCTTAATTTATTAACTTTTTAATTTATTTAATCAATTCATCATTTTTATTTATTTATCTTTAAATTTTTCCATTATCATCATGAGCAAATAAGACAATTATGATGAACAATTTATTTAAAACAAATATCACAAAAGAAGAAAAATATATTTGCTAAGGCTGGGAGATTGATCGATTTAATCGATTAATTCGAATTTGCTGTTTATGAAAATTTATTTTTATGAAAATCTGGATTTTTTTTGCCCCACCAGCACCTTTTGGGCTTCCGTACCTTATAGTGACGTCAGTACACTGCCAATGGTTTCCGACAGAAACGCATAAACACAACATGGCAGCAAGCGACGTACAACAAGTGCTCCCTCTGCATTTCCATTACATTTTTTTGCAAAATAAAAACATTTGTACGTTTTGACAAACAACAGTTGTGATTTGCGGGTGTTTTCATTGAACAGTGTTTAGCACATTAGCATCACGTTTCATAATTGCGGTTAATGCAAAGTGGGCACGTAGCGTTATTTTAGGGTTTTCTACTTGCTGCGGAGAATTTGCTTCGGATTTTCAAAGCTTTTCTCCCTCACTTTCTTTTCTAAAACTCTGAAATTTGCTGTTATTTATTCCACACCACGCCATCTTTACCTGTAATTACCTGGTAACGACCCCTACGTCACGTCTGGGGACACGTAAAGGCAAAAGAAGTGTTTCCATTACACTTTTGCAATATATTTCTATATCGAAATGTCTGAAAAACCACCTCTTGATATCGTAAAAACTTTTATAGCAGCTGGTTTTTATGGCGACATTTAGTTTTTGCGCAGTTCTAGGTGTCATGGAAACGCAGGGTTTTCAGTTTGGGAGGGGGCACTGTCACATACCACAGGGGTCTGAAGCCAGATACAGCTGACAGGCTCGTCTTTCTTGCCAAAAGTGTGTAAATCAAACAAAAAAACAGCAAGAATGTAATAATACATGTATGTTAGAAATATAGCTTTAATTAACATTCAGGGATTTTTTTTAAAATAGCATTTTGTATCAAATAGGTCAATTTTCTCTAAAAACATTCATTCATTTTCCGAACCGCTTATTCCAATTCAGGGTCGCAGGGAAGCTGGAGCCTATCCCAGCTGGCTTTGGGCGACAGGCAGGGTACATCGACCGCCAGTCCATCGCAGGGCCAAACACAGAGAGATGAACAACCACACTCATGCTCACACTCACTCCTAGGGGCAATTTAGAGTGACCAATTAACCTAACATGCATGTCTTTGGATGGTGGGAGGAAGCTGGAGTACCCGGAGAGAACCCATGCATACACGGGGAGAACATGCAAACTCCACACAGAAAGGCCACTGACCAAACCAACCAAGGATTGAACCAGTGACCTTCTTGCTGTGAGGCCACAGTGCTAACCACTGCTCCACCGTGCAGCCCTCTAAAAACATGTTAAGTTTAAAGAAACCATTCATTTTTATTACCTCATTGCCAATGTGGGAAATTGTTTTGGTTATTTAATGTCAAAATACTCTAAAAGGAATCACTATTTTTCTTCCAAGAGGAGCCATTTTATTTATTTATTAGTCAGTTTTTTTTATTTTAGAACAAAGTTACACAAGTGAAGTGAGGCCTATTCTTAAATGTATGATAAAAACTTAAAAACTATCTCACAGTGGAAACGCACTAACTACAAACATGTTTCTTATAATGTTTACAGTGGCGGCACCTGCATCTTTTTTTATAATCTTGTTTGACAGCTTGTTTGGTTGCACTTTAAATTTAGGTAAACTTCTAGGCTGCAATAAAAGCATTTTTGAAAAAGAATCATTTTTGACATTTGTAAAAAAAAAAAAAAAAATCTTTACAGTAAGGGGGAAATTGATTAAAATCGGAAATCGGATTTGTTTTAAAAAAAATCGGAGATTTTAATTTTTGGCCATATCGCCCAGCCCTAATATTGGCTTGTCATCAGTGTTAGAAAGATTATCAAAATCAGCAAAAATTTTAATTGGCTGGCTATGCCTCACTATATTTGCCCTGGAAAACTGCCATTAATTCAGCTTTAATTTTAAAAGTGAGAAATCAGATTGCATATTTATGTCATAATTCTATTCTATTCTATTCTATTCTATATACATGGACCAATTTATTGTCAAAATCCACCTTTAGGTTAGCTGTCATTTAGCCTTGATTTTAAACTAATCCTTTATTATTTACTAATCCTTTATTTTCAATTCTATTTTGTCCAGTTTTCACATTAGTTGCTTTAGACAGACAACTTCCTTATTTAACTGTACATTATCAGGGGAAAACCCTTACAGTATATTTGCCCTGTGCCTGCATATATAACAGTGGAATACTTCACCTCAAAGAACTGTTTCCTGAGCAACAAGAAAACACAGAGTGAGAGAGAAAGAAAAGACAGACACCCATGCAGAAAAAAGGAAAAGAACAAAACAGAGATGAAGAGGTGTGATATACTGTACAATATCATAACATTTTATTTTGTTGTTGTTTTGTTTTTTCAAGCATATTCGAATAAAAAAAGGAGGAAGACAGCAACGTAACCCACAACTGGGTTAATAGTAAAGTGTAGAGCAAGCCAACTTTTGCTGATCCAACTTTTTGAAAGAACAAGATTAAGGAGAACACGATGAAAATTATCTGATGAAAGATGCAGAGCATTAATATTTAATAGTATCTTTTCATGCTACAGATTTTAAATCGGTACTACTGCTTTTATACAAGACCAATACTAAAGGTCTGACCATTTACCTGAACAAGTATTAGCAATCAATATTATATTCAAGTAACAAGTGACAATGCAATACTAAAACAAGTAGAAGCCTCAGTTACCGCCTGGCTGCTGAGAAAAGCAGAGAGGGAGAGCAAGTCAGAGGGTTACTGTGACTTAGTGATTCTGTAGTACACTGGTTATTAATTTGGACAAGCTACACCCCCCCACCCCCACCACCAAACCCCCTATGTGTCTTGGCCTAGTCATACAAAACCAGATTAAAACCACTTGCACAGTGGTGCTTTTATTTCATTGCTTATTCCAACCCCCCTCCCCTCCCCCCATCCCTAAAATCTGACCCTTTCTTAAATCAAAGAAAATAATGATTTAAGACTGCACATGCCAAACCATCATGGAGTTATTACGTTGCCAAAGTTTTATGAATTCATTGGTTCCATTCATTTAGCTCCTGAAACTGAATTTAGCATGGATGCAGGAACCTTTGTGGGTTTAAAATGTTGACATTTACCAGTGTATACAGACCAGACCTCAAATGCCTTGGGCATTTGCCTTCAAATGCCTTCTGCACAGGCAATTTTAGGAATATTATACAACAATTTTTAGGGCCACTTCAGTACCTTTTTACCTCAATTTTTATGCAGAACTACCTTAATATCCATCACAGTGGTCTATTTTTCTGCATTTACTATACCTTTTCTTGTCTTTTGGTGTTTGGGTTTTTCATACTCCTTGTCCAGGTTTGCGATACCTTCATTGTGCCAAATCATGTTGTTTGGAAGATATTCATGCATAACTGGAATTAAAGCAAATGTGCCTCTTAAGTTTGCAATAGAGTAAATGAAAGATGAATTCATGTGTCTGTTGAATGAGAAGTTTTCATTCTTCTGACTGTTTATGTAAACACTAATACAATGCTTTTTCACAAGGTGAGCAGTAGCTGCCAAACCTAACAAGGATATTTTCTTTGCAGTATTGTGGTGCAGTCTCTGCATCAAAATGGCTTTATTGAGTGAAGTACGAATCACAGTCACACTCGACTGCTGAGTGATGGGTGTCGATGAGTAACGCCCAGTTTGAAATCATTTTATGTGTCATTTATCACCATAAAATGGCACAAGAATCACTTAAAATACATGAGTAGCATAGGAAAGCTTTGCAAATAATCATGCTATGCATTAGTAATGCTTTAATCATACACAACCAAAGATCCTAGACCAAATAAGACTATTTTCAAGTTTTGTCAACGTATCTTTATAGCAGTAGATCTCTTGTAGTAATACATGTTTTTCTATTTTTGTTTCACTTGCCTTGAACAGAAAAATACTGTACAAAAAAAGTTATAAACTATCTTGATTTCACACATTTAACAAGTACGGCTTACATTCCAAAACAATCGTTCTTTCTTTCTTTAATTATGCAGCGACATAGCACAACTCATGCAACTGAAGTCAACTTGACTCAATGCTGACTTCACTAAATTCGTGAGTTTGAGGTTCGTAGACAAAACTTCTTGCTACCAGTGAAACGCTGACTAACTTTAAAAAGTCTAACAATGTTTAAATTAACTACAACTCATTTCAAAATATTTTACTCCGAGGCTGAAAATGGACATGCATTTTGCCAAATAAAAAAACATAAAAATCCTCCTGTGAAAGAGGTTATAGGTCCATAGTATATTTTATTCTTGGGTACTGTCATGGACAGTGCTGTGGGCCATATCACCTATATGTGTGCCCTTCTTGAAATATATCTCCAAGGTTATTGTTACATTTACTACTACTGACATGGTCACGGAAAATAAAATAGAAACAGGTAAAGAATTTTTGCTCAAAATTAAACTATTACATTTTTATCTTACATAATTTATCTATTCCATTTTTTAAAAAAACACACACAAACTCAGTTTAAATCCATTTCAAGACCTCAGTTTGCAAAGTAAAAGCAGTCAAGCTGCAAGAACATGCTAGTTTTATATAACCATTTCAGATCTGACATATGATTGCATTTACAAACATCACCATGGCAAATATCAGTCTTTCACACGTGTGTACATGAATCAGCTTGTCTGAGTAAACAATAAAAATTATTCATATCTACAGGAAAGAACACACAGTGTTTAAGTGGTCACACCATCGTCTTAAAATTATTTCAGCAGCATTTCTGATATATTTCTTTAGCTTATTTTGTAAACACTGAGTGAATAAAGGTTTTGACAACACTGGTATGTTACTATGCAGAAATCTGTCTTTGTGACTTTTAGGCTGTTCCCTCTCAGTCATACTCCAAACATTACGCTAACAAAACTGTAACAAATCTGTTGAATGTCCCAATAGTTTTGTTAATGTAAAGCTACATTAAAATCCAACCTGGTCAACAGGTGATAAATCCAAATCATGATCAGAACATCTATGTTGTGTACAAACAATTACTAATTTTCAATTTGATATAGCAACAGTCAGCACATATAAAGGCATGACTTTCCAATCTGTTTCCTTGATAAGTCTTGTTCAGGACAGAAACCTCTTTAAATGTGCATGTGGCATCCAATCATGTCAATGGTAAATATATTGATTCTTTTTTTTTTTCTTTTTTTAACTTTAATTCCTGTTCTTGTTTAAAGTTCTACGTTTAAAACATGACGAATATTTTTTTATGAATCATGTGCACATTAACTTTTGTAACTCAAGCTGATTTAAAATAAGAATAGCTTAATTATGCGTGTTTTGTGGGTGAGGATGGTGAACATGTTTTAAACATGGACGAGTGTATATCCCCTGCAGTCTCCCCGCCAATTGTAATCAACGACATGACAGCATGCAGGCTGTTTATTGCAAAAACTTGTGGGGAAACATGAAGTTCTAACTTTTGCCATTGAACAACAATAATAGCATATGTGCTAGCCTGCTAGTTTAGCATGATGAGCTAATGACAGCTGCTGGTTATGTGGAATTAGCTTGTCCATTTAAATAGAAAGGACGCAATATTTGAAAACTTCATTAGATTAAAAGTGAACAAGTCACTGAGACGCAAATCCATCGATTGGATTTTGTTTTGAGACTGTGGTCGTAGATTGCCGGGCAAAGTTAAGACAAGAGTAGTCTAGCAGATGAGTAACTTGCGTTACAGCATTTTGCGCCCTAAGTTTCAACTCGTACACACAGTAACTTGCCTCAGAGCAGATCGAAATGCACTGACCTGCGGGGCCTAAAGGCTGCTGCTGCCCGTCCTCTCCGAAGATCAGTCTGAAGTCCAGCTCCTCATTCCCGGGGCAGTTTGCAGTAGTCATCGGGTTTGACAGCTCGGGTTTGAACCCGCCACTCGACCGTCAACCGCTGGAGCAATTCACGCCGTCCTAAAATGTCACAACATCTACCGACTGTCACGGCGCTAAACTCCAACTTTTGTTAAGTTAATTCGCGAGGGTTTTTTTTTTTTTTTTTTTTTTTTTTGGCCAGAGACGAACCAGCGGTGCAGTCTCGTTTGTCAAATCCAAAATTACAAATCGCTGGCTCCTCTTCCTCTGGTAGTTTCTGGCTTCAACTTGAGAGAAAGTCGCCTGCCCTCCTCTGCCTCTCCTTGCCTCGCGGTTTCCCTCTGTCTCCCGACCTAACGTCAACAACCAACAAATGTTTCTGTCTTTATTTATCGCTGTAAAGCCGCTGAATTGCCCGTGTAATTGTCCCGTTCCCGCTACCTCCTCCTGTCTCTCTCTCTCTCTTTCTCTCTTTTTCTCTCTCTCTCCCCGGAGCTCCTATCCCAACTTTTACTAACCCCGCGTGACAAGGCAGTTCCAGCGGTGACGTCAGCAGACACAACACAACACAGGGCACGCACACGCAGCTCCTCGGCTACAGAGCTAATACACAGTTATTACAATATGGTCAACTTACCAACATAAAATATGGTGTTTTTGTCGTGCTTTGTGACAGAAGAGATATTTGGTGCATTTTTAAAAAAGAAAAAAATCAAACAATACCCACTTAATAAACATTACTTGAATGCATAATACATAAAAGAATGATCTGAAACTAAGTAAATCTTTTTATAGTCTCATTACTGCATTACTATCTTATTCTGACAAACCACAACCTAAAGCCATTTATAGCTCTTTAAAAGACTCCATTTGACCTTGCTCTAACGAGGTCTTACAGCCACTTTGCTCTGTTTAATTGGACTGCCATCCTCCACCAGCCACCCACCAATGGCGTACATCCGCTTGCACCTGGCCCTCAACCACTGCCGCTTTGTGTGGTTCTAATCCAAGCCAGGATTGGTAAGTATAATGACAAGCTGCACTCTTTACCTTAAGATCCCTAAAGACTGTTTTACAGATACCCTTAATTTTTAGTCAGTGTCATTTAGACCTGTGAACAGCCTAAACAATATGCATAGTTCAGCAGACATAAAAATAAAAGGGCATAATAAAATTTCATTTCAATTTCCTTTTTCTTCTCTTAATGTGCAGGCCATCAGATGTATTTCTAACAAAGTTACTGTCTAATTTATCATCTAGTCAAACAAATGTATGCACTTAGAAGGACCAAACCACGTTTAACTTGTCAATCTTTATCCCTTAAAAGGTAGGATAACTTTTTTTTTATATATATTCCTGCCATAACAGATCCCTGAATGTTTTAAAAACAGTGCAATTCTGAGTAGTCATTTTTTAACCAAATAAAATAAACACATGTTCAAAATTGGATTAGAACAAATGAGCGGCTTGAACAAAGCAACAGTAAATCTGTGTGTAAATTGGCTGTTTCACTCCCTTTAACCTCTGTGCCTCTGTCCTACTCATCAATCTCCACATGCTAATCTTAATTGGGTAAACACCACAGAGTGCAGTGCATCCCAAAGCTGTAATGTGTTGCATACTTTGATTGTCAACTTGTTCAAATATCCTGCCTCCTCTAAAAGTCAAACTATTAATATGGACGCAATTTAACACATATTTAAATTTACTTGACAATATCAGTTGAAAACGCTTCATAGATGTTGCTGCAATTTCACACACGCACAAGGCTGAAGGCTGAACTTGATTAGATCAAGCAAGATTTTATTGTTTTACCAAAGGTTTTTGCACCACTGATAGGCATCATTATAAACATTTATAATGTACATTATTGCTGCTCTTTATTCCATCATCCATTACAGATCAGTGAAAATTTAGCCTTTAATGAACAAACTGTAAATTAAAGAGCAATCTTTTGTGAAATTCCATGAGAACTTTATATGTTATTAAGTTGATAAATGCTAATAAAAATCATTGAAATAAAGCCACCAAACAGCTTTTTTTTGGCTTCAACAAGAGTACATTTTTGGTCCATCCATCTGAAAGTAAGGCAGACGAAACCATCTTGTCTTTTTTTATAGACACACGACATGTACCTGTGCTAGATGCATGTGGGCGTAAAGCACTCAGCTCTCGAATGCAGCTGAAAGCATCAATATCACATTTCCTGTGGTCTTAATTTCCAGGCAAAGGAACAAATCTTAACATACTTTTTTTTTGTCTTTTTTCCCCTTTATGTGCCATCTTTTGAAGTGATGTTTTTCCTACAGACTTTAGGTCTTCTCTGCTCAATGAGAGCTGGTTGGGTTACAAACAAAGTAATTTCCTTTAATAAATCTGCATTTTGAGAAGTTTTCTTGCAGAACATTTTGAATATTGTTGCTGTCATTACATGCAGCATAATAGCAAATTTAGAAAAGAAACATTTTTAAGTTATTCTTTGCAATCAAATTATATAAAATGGTACAGAAAGAGAATAGAAATTCTTTTCTGAAATGTTTGAAAATAGACTTAAATTAAAGTATTTCTAATATTAAAAATAGACTTTTTAAACTTTTTTTTTTACATTTTAATTACCACCATAAAAATCTGTTCTGTTTTATTATAAATTTATGCCAAAAACATATCATTTCCATTCCGGTTGCAGTTATATTTTCCATTAAGTTTAGCTCATGACTCTTGAACCTTATTTGATTAAGCTATACCAAGGAAGCTTTTTTTTTTTTTTGGAATATTTGAATAAATGCTCCATTAAACTGTGAGCTCCTCATTTTCTTTTCCATTTTGGTTTTTATAAAATCAACCTTAAGTTATGGCTCACTCAGAATAGTCCTGAGTCTTAAATGAAAACAATGACAGACACTTTTGGCTTTGTCATATATATATGTTAAGATGAAGTAATTGTATACATGGCAGTCATGTGAGGTAAATGAACTTTCTCCTGTGCAGAAATGTTCAGACCCACCCTGGTCTAATTCAGGTTACCTGAATCTCTTATCTTCGCAGATGACCTTTGAAGGGAGACGATAAAGACAACAAATTGTGTGGGAGGCTGTAGATGTGGTTTGTGATTTTAGGCTCTTGTAAAGAAAGTTACGAAGAAAAAAAAGAAAACAGTCTGCCCCCACACTGGTCCTGTTTCAGAGGTGTCATTCTTTCAAGGATTGGTGCTTGCACACTGTGCAGAAATGCAACATAACACCATGGCAACATGTGCAATGTTCACTGAATGTCAAAGAACTTAAAAGTGCATGCAGTTCAGTATCAGAATGTCAGCTGACGAGTAAGTAGAGGCTCACACAGGCAGTTTATTACATAGGCAACTTACAAATTAGTATAAATAATTAAAATAAAGACAATTACAGTATCATGAATTCACTTTTCAGAGTTAATAATTTTGAAGATAATATGTTTTATTCTATGTTGTTCTATATTGTGAAAAAAAAGCTTTTACTTGGAAAATCATGCATATGCTTGCTGTTGTTGCCCTGATTTCAGTGTTCTTTAATGTTTTATGCTGCCCTCTCTTGTTCAGTCTGTGAAATTAAAAAACTGAAGACTAACATATTGGATGAATATGATGAACATTTCTGCTATTTATTTTAAATTAATATGTTGATTTTTAATTGATCATTATAGTATGTTTCCAGAAGGGAAAATGTGGGTGAAAACAGTTACCTTGAATCTTAGTTACTGTTGAAGTAGTCCTTCGTAAAATCAAATCAAAGATACTTTATTCATCCCTGAGGGGAAATTTAACAACTGAAAACTAAGTTAAATGGCAAAGATTGGCAACGCTTTGTTTAAAAGGGATTTGAGAGACTGTGTCTCTCAAAAATTAAGAATATGGGAAAGGGTTTAATAATTAATTATGATTATTAGCAAGAATTTAAAACAAATCTTGCTTTAAAAAAAAAAAAAGATTTGCATAATGTATGTTTGTACATTGTAATTGCCTAAGTTTTTTTCTCCCTTTTAGTATAATCTGCCTCACTCGCTCCTTGAGATGTATCGGTGGTTGTTGCCCTGCGGTGAACCCTTTTACACAATGTAGCCAACTCCATCAGAGTAATATAAACTTTTTTTCAGAGCATGTGAGTGTTCCCAGGACTTTAGCAGAGGACCCATGCTGGAGATGATATAGGGCATAGTGATTAACATTGGAGCCTTAGCAAGAACGTCACTAGTTCGAGTCTCGGCTGGGTGGAGTTTCCATTGTCTTCCCGTGTATACGTGGGTTCTCTCCAATAACTCCGGCTTCCCACAATCCAAAGACCTGCATGTTAGCTAAACTTCTAAACTCTAAATTGTCCCTAAGAGTGATTGTGAGCATGAGTTGTTTCTGCCTATAGAGACCTTTGACCCAAAGATACACCCACACACACACACATATATATATATATATATATATATATATATATATATATATATATATATATATATATGCCTGAAATGATAAATAAAATGATAAATCAATCAGCTGATGACTCTGCACTGCCTGCAGTGACAAGGGTGAGAAAGAGTGCTGTCACTGACACAGAGGCTGTCAATAAAAGTCCACATAATGTTCAGTTCTTCTAAAACCAATCCAGAGCACATAAATGTGTGGTAAATGTATATATCTGAAGATCTTTGTGGAAAAATGTAGGTCTTAAATAGCCATGTCTTTTGGTCAACTATTTAAACAAAGGAATAGGTTTACAACTATAAATCACCAGATAAATACAAAAACAAACATAACTTTTTTGCATGTCGTTGCTGGAGTTATTAAGGGGATTATGTGTCTTTGCCTCTAGTGTGTAAAAAGTAGACTAATCTCCTCAGGCATGCATCCAAAGGGAGAGACAGAACTCTGCTGTATTTTCTTATCAGTTTCTAGCTTTTTATAATTATTCTATCATTCATAAAAATTATATATTCCCTCAATGTTGTCTTTTGGAAACAACATGGCAGTCATGAACAACATACATGAACAAAAAGAGAGAAAAAACCTAGCATTCGTGCTGCTGTTGCAACTAGAATTGATTGCTCATCAGCTACCCTTAACATGTGTTGAATGAATCAGTTCACCAATTGATTTGGTGAAGCTTTAGGACATCACATACGCTTTTAGTGACAGAGCCTCTGCCGCATGGTATTATATGCTACCTCCCAACAAGGAAAGGAAATTTGAGGTGCAATGATGAGAAAAACTCTTTATCATAACAAAAAAACAAAAAAAACCAAAAACATTTAGTCCTCACCACATCTTTAACAGAGTTAATACAAACCCAAAAAATGAACAAAAACACACAGTACATCCCATCATTTGACATTTTGTGAAACCATCTTTAGCAAACACAACATGAAGTAATAATTTTTCACATCATTGTGGGGGAATTTTGCGCACTTCAGTTAATTCATGTTTGCAAGCATCTGTTAGTCTGAACATACTCCTAGTATTTACAGTGCAGTGCACAAGAGTGCAAATAATAATAATAATAATAATAATAATGATGATGATGATGATGATGATGATGATGATGATGATAATAATAATGATAATAATAATAATAATAATAATAATAATAATAATAATAATAATAATAATAATAATAATAATAATAATAATAATAATAATGTATTTTAGAAGAAGAAAAATTATAAGCCAAAGAAAGTAAGATGAGGACAAATGAAATTTCCAAAGCCAGGGGTGGTTCTAATAAAAGATTGAAAAAAAAATCAGTCAGTTCAACAAAAAAGGTGTAGGGGTGACCCAGGACTCACTAGTCCTCCCTGCCTCACAGAGCCACACCAGTCCATCCATCCATGACATGACATCCCTGCTGTGTTCTCTTGGTGAATGAATTTTCAGTAGTTTTGCCTTTAATCTAACTGGAACACATATGGGCCAAAATTATATGGTTAGTTTTGTGCAAGTATCAATTTTGATAGCTTGAACACATTCAAAGCTTCAAAACCGAAGTCCAGAACATGTTAGCAGGTGGATAAACATGAAGAAAGTTACCTGTGGCCCCTATAGTGAATTGTAAGCAAATGTCATCTGCTGTTAATCTCATTTCACTTTCATTTTTTCATTTTCATTCTTATGTTGAATTTCTACGTATTCTTTGGATTATTTTATATTGATGCTGATTCTATTTGCTGTTTGGTAAATATACTGTATGTCTGTGGTTACAGTAACTTAGTATAACTTTGAAGTTAATCACTCATGATCTTTATGATCAGTTCTGCTTCTAACAGTTCATACACTGATATTATATCATATGTATGAGATTTAAAATCATGTACGGGTAATTTATTAATCTCAAACCATTTGTTTAAATAAAAGCTAACTGTATTGTTGGTTATACCACAGCATAAAATTCAATGCTTCAAAATCATGTCAAGCATTAGGTGTTGTCTTGGCCTTTTCAGTGTAAATAGTGTGATAAAGATGAATGTTTAAATACAAACTGTCACTGAACCAGAACATAAAGTCAATTCATTTAATCATCCTGTTAGAGAGAGCGTGTCATGCAAGATGCACTTAGACATTGAACAGCTGTACATCTGCATTGAAAGGTTGAAAAAGGTGTAATAGTTCATTTTCAAATGTAATCATGCATTTTCAGTATTTCAGCCTCACATAAAAGTGCAAATATTTCTGTTTTTACTAAGTACTGTATATAAGTGAGGGAATGAGCGAGCAAGCAATAGCTCAGATTTAGATAAATGCAGCAAATGTAAAGGTTAGCGCTTATTTAATACAGATGGGAACTGAAATACAACATACAATGGCAGCAAAAGCACAATATTCCCTTAAATAGGGGTTATTTTTCAAGCAGAGGGCTGAAACCAAATATCCAAAGACACATAAACAAACAACAGATTAAGGCAGCCAAATTAAAAAGCACACAAAACAAAATTAGGAAGGATTAGAGCCGCAAGTGGCAATGAAGGCCCTCGCATCTATGGTGCCACTCCTGGTGCCTATTTCCACCGCCTTCCCTGGTGACCTCTACTCATGCTCCTCTTGACCTAAGGTGCAGCCAGACTGCACATCGGGTCATTTAAGACTTTAAAAAGGTTCATTTCTTGTCACAAGGGGGCTGCGATAATTTATAATGCAATTAATGACATGCACATGTGTGAAGGATATTACTGGCATCATATTTAGAAAATTTGGTGCAGGCATGTTGTCTTTTGTGGGTGATATATCAATTTTTCTTTTCACTGCAAAATTTTCAAGCATGTTTAGGCCTCCAAAAAGCACTTCTTTTGTCGGAATAAAAATAAGAACGATAAACACCACAGTTCCAATAGGCCTTCACACCGCCTCCAGTGCCTAAATAAAATAAATAATAATAATGTAATAAATTAATAAAAAGGGTGAAATCAACCGGTCCAAGAGAGAAGACTTATATATAAATACATAAATTTGTCTAGTTTCACCTACACACGTAAAAAAAAACATGCTTTGAACATTAAAGAATGTGTCATCTTTGTACCACTTCGATCATTGAATGCAACTTTAATATGTGACAAAACAGCGCACCCTGCAGGGCATAGGGCATACTGCGGTACTGCTTACGTCATTATCCCGCGCCAGTGACATCATCACTATAAGCCAAGAAAGCATGGCGAAGGCTTTAAGATGCTAACGGAGTTATAGAGTTTTGTTGTAATTTGGAGATATTTTAAAATTTCACAGCTGATGTAATTGGATTCACTTCTACGTTTGAGTGGTTTACTTGCGTTGTCGTAGTTTTTTTTCCCAGCGGGCTGGTGGACTTTACCGGGCTAGTTAAACCCAACGATGCAGACCCCCAAGGTCGGCAGTATAGCTTTGGCTGTGTGGAGACTTCTCGGTTCCTGCAGACTTTACCGACCACAACCCGTGAAAGTGTCGGCTTGGCATCATGACATTTCTATTGTTGGACAGACTCGCTTTTGTCAAACAATGGCGACAACAGAGGACCCAGTAGTTATCCGCGTCCCTCGGTATCTTCAGAAGCGCGTTGAAAACGTGAAGCAAACTCGGGGTAAAAACAAGATAAACACCGTGAAAGCTGGAAAGCTCCTGATCCGGAGCAAGAACCCCACTCTAAACCAGTCTGCTGGATACATTTTGGGCAAGTTCGAGCAGCCTCTTCTCTGCTCAAAGGGATGGAAACATAACAAATCTTTCGGTGACTATTTTATAATCAACAACACCAAGGCTGTGGCGCCCTGCGTTGTGGGGAAACAAAACCAGGATGATGAACAGAAGACATCGATAACGTTTGAAAAGCTCCACATATGCAAGGAGCTGATCGGAACTTTAGAGGGAATTGGTATCACCCACCCCACCACTGTGCAGCTCCAGACCATCCCAAAGGTCATGAAAGGGCACAACATCCTTTGTGCTGCAGAGACAGGCAGTGGGAAAACACTAAGCTATCTACTACCTATTGTAAACAGGCTGCTGGCTTCTAAGCAGTCCGATATGTATACAGAGAATGTGAAAAGGATTCGTGCTGTTGTCCTTGTGCCTTCTAGAGAGCTGGCCGAGCAAGTGGCTGCTGTGTCCGGGACTCTGTGTGCTCCATTTGACTTGCGTACAAGAACTGTAGGTGGTGGGCGAGGTGTTGGACAGATCAAGACAGCCTTTAAGAGGAGTCATCCAGACATTTTAGTGGCTACACCGGGTGCCTTAGTCAAGGCGCTGCGAAGACAGTGTCTGGATTTGAGTGAACTAAGCTTTTTGGTGGTGGATGAAGCTGACACCATGTTTGACCCCAGCTTCTCAGATATGCTGGAGAACATCCTTTCCAACACATATATTGCTAGTGATCCTAAGGAAACGCGCGGCCTGGGTCATAAAGCCCAGCTGCTGCTGGTGGGGGCAACCTTCCCAAGCGGTGTCGGTGAAGTGCTTAGTCAGGTGACGGACCTCGGCAGAATAGTGACTCTTAAGAGCAAGATGCTGCACTGCCTCATGCCCCACGTTAAACAGACCTTTCTGAAGGTAAAGAGTGCTGATAAAATCCTGGAGCTCCATCAGGCTCTGAAGCTGCTGCAACAGAAGAAAGAAGGCGCTGCTGCTCTGGTGTTCTGCAACAAGTCTGCCACCGTGAACTGGTTGGGCTATTCACTTGAGGAAATGGGGGTTCAGCATACTCGACTGCAGGGAGAGATGCCTGCTGTTGTGCGTGCAGGTATCTTCAAATCCTTCCAAAAGGGCGCGGTGAATGTGCTGATATGCACAGATATCGCTTCGCGGGGTCTGGACACTTCTAGAGTCGGCTTGGTTGTCAACTATGATTTCCCAGAATCCCACACAGACTACATCCATCGAGCGGGTAGAGTGGGAAGAGCAGGAGGGACGGAGGATGGGGAGGTGCTTAGCTTTGTCACCCACCCCTGGGATGTGGAGCTGGTGCAGAGCATCGAGACTGCTGCTCGTCGGAGGACTTCTTTACCTGGAATGGAGTCTGCTATTCGGGAACCGAAGCCCAAAGTGGAAGATGCAGAGCAGTAGATGGTTATGTGTTTGGAGCTATTTATTTTAACATAAGTAGAACATTGATACCATTGATACCAAAAAAAAAAAAAAAAAAAAAAAATATATATATATATATATATATATATATATATATGCTTGTTTTTTTATTTTTACTTTTTGTTGCATTCAATTTTACAAATGTTCTCAATAAGAAGAGCATGACCTGGAATATCTTCATTTAACACTGTAAAATATCACAAAGCATCAGTTTAGTAGCAATATGGAACATTCCCAGTATGTAATTCATGGCTGGATTTTATTTTATAATACCGTATATCATAATTTTTTACAGATGTAGGTCATTTTTATTAGTGATGACTTGTTTTTGTTTTGTTTTTTAACATGTTTAATCCTTCCAAAGTTTTGCTTTACTTATTGCTGAAGCTGTTTTGAGGTACAAGAAAATAGGTTTTCATTTGTTATGCTGCTGAATGTCATTTTTGAGACTAAAGATTAAATTTTGATATGAGTAATCTATAAACGTAGTCTATAATAGTTGCTATTTAAATCAGAATTAGATAGTCTTCATTGAACTCGGACAGGAATTGCAGTGTTGCTGTATTGTTATGTTGCAAAACTATTTTCAGAAAACTGGTATTCTGTTGGTGAGTCTTGTTTCAGGCACTGATTAAAGATTTGGATTATTAAAAACTGCATTTGCTAAAAACTAAAAAAAAAAAAAAAAAGGACCAATGAAAAGTGATTTTTTTTTTGTTTAGTGAGACATTTGAAGCAGTTAATAAAATGGATGAAATAGACATTTCAAAAAATATTTTGTCTCTAAGGTCATTTTTGTGAAATATATGTATATATATATATATATATATATATATATATATATATATATATTTTTTTTTTTTTTTTTTTTTTTTTTTTTTAATGCAAGCACCACAGTATCCTTTATTGAAACAGGATACCATGTTCATATTCTGCAGATCAAGTGGAAAATGTCCTCCGCTCTGTCTACATGGTGTTATCACTGCTTTGTAATTTTCTCTCATATTTATTATAAAGTATAAGAATAATTTCATATTTACTAATTTGTTGATTATTTCTGTAGATCGATTTCTTTACCCTTTTTTCTGCAACTTGTACTTTGCGTGTTTGGCCACCGGGTGGCGACATCTGTCTTTTTTCACCCGTTTGAGAATTAGTTGAAAGCTGCTAAAGCTCAAGTTTTTAATTTTGTTAATTAGAAAGGAAAATTAATTAGTTTCACAAACATCTTTCAACCATAGCTTTTGGATGGGAAGTTTATGGGTTTCGTAAAAAAAAAAAAAAGTAAGTCTGGCTCACACAGCTACTCGAGCAGGAATTATTTATGGAGCTTTGATCTAATTTGGATCCTTTTCAGCTCAAAAACCTTTAACGCAGGAGTACATTTCACATTTTCACCTTCAAGATGGCTAACAAGCTGATTAAAAGCTCCAGATTGGTTTACACGTATTTCAATATCAAAAGTTTAAAAAGATAAAATGCGTATAATGAGAAATACTCTTTCAATAACTTCAACAAATAACCCCTAAAAATTCTACAAGAACTGTTTCACAAACCTGGAGTTTGGTGTTATGGGTGTTGTTATGCCAGACAAGTGAAATGTCTGGAATAACAGCTACATAATACAACCGAAGTCATGCATTTATCAGATCCTGACACACCTGAATAAAACTGGTCATTAATACTCCTCATTTCTCTCATTTCTTCACACTAACTGAATGCAAACAGTAAAATTTGCCATGTAAATTACATTTGGAAGACATTGTATTAGAATTTTTTTTAACTTAAAAATATATTACTTGTCCTGCCACACAGGGAATAACTTCTTTTTAAAAAAAAAAAAAAAAAGAAGGAAAAAAACTTGTCAGAATTACTGGTGATGGTGGCAAACCTTTAAGTGTGACTGGTCTGACTAAATGGTTAAATGATGACAGGTGGACCCTCCCTGTAAATGCCAGGATGCAGGTTTTCCCAGCAGGGCTTTACACGGTAACAAAATGAGTAGTGGTAATCGCTATACCTGTCAGTGGTTTTAATGTTGTGGCTGGCTGGTGTGTAAAGATTAGAAGAGCAGACTGAACCCAGTGTGAAGCCGATGGGCAGGCAGTGTTAACTGTTCTGACAGTAACGAGGGGCTTCCACCAGAATGTCAGGAATTTAGCCGTGGTTATCCTGCTCCAGCTGGGGTTAACAGCTCGAAGCTTTGACCCTTCCTCATTTAGGTTCACATTTCACCCAACTGTATCTTCACTACATGGACCAAGTGTCCAATTATAGCATATAGAGCAACTGTCTCAAATACCTCAACATGTATTTATGTCCTTATTCAACCCAGCTCACCCCTCCAAATAATAAAATACTTAAATACAAACTTAACACACAATGTGTCCCACTTTTAGGTTGCTAATAGCTCCCCATTTTCAGAATGCGTAGATTGTCCCTAACCATAGACTTTCATGTCAAAAGAGTTGCTCATCATTATAATATCACACAAGCAAATGTCACCTGTGACTGGATGAAGTTCACTGCGTTTAAGAGGACACACCCTTTGGGGTTTTCTCCTTTCTTCAGTGTGGCTTTGTAGCTTTTATATGCGAGTAAACTGAAACTTGCTGGGACAAACACAGAGTTAGTGCTGAGACTTTAGAATGATAGTCACTGTTAGTCATTAGATTTTATTGGCTGATCTGCTTAAAACAATGTTTCCCTTTGGTCAGCTGAGGTTGAGAGAAAGGAGCTAAAACAGAAAATGGTAGGAACTGCAGTTGCAAAGTTCAATATGAGGGGAATTGTTATGAATATGTATTTCTAAATACTATGGCATGTTAATGTCTCCTGGAAGACTGACTAAATACAAGTCTAAACCAATGAATCTGAGTTGCGTAGGGCCTTTAAGAAAATAAAGTAAGGTTTTATTCATGTCACTGAGGACTGATGAACCTTTAAAGTTGCCTTGTTTCTTTGTAAATTTGATATTTGGTCATCTGTAGAATGATGCACATGGATTTTGCATTTGTGTGTTGATGCGTTTGTCTAATTTTGTTTGGATGCTACAACAGACATATGAAACAATAAGGCTTAAACATGAAGAAGAACGCTAACGCCTGTTTTTCTCTCCTTTTAGTGAGTTATTCATAATTATTCATAGTTTAATTATCCTTTTCTGTCACTTAACTATGCCAAGTGTGATGTATGTGCCAAAATACCATTTGTATTTGCTTGAAACCTTAAGGGTGTAGTGAGGGAGTCTTCAATCTGTCTTTTACCCACACCTTCCCTCAGTCCCTCATTGGTGCTGGAAAAATCACAGCATTGGTGCCAATAAAACAATTCAGGCATGTATCATTATAAGTAAAGTTCTTGCAAGAAAATGACTTTATTCTGAATGAATGAATGAATGAATCTAAAGTAGCCTACTTGCTTGGTTCCTCTGATTGTACTATCATAAGAGGATAAGACTATTCATGCTGCTGGTAACTTCTTCTTTAACATGTAAGCAGGTGGAAATTATACCTAATTATTAAGTTGATGAAATTATTACGCACCAGTTAGTTTAACTCATGATGTAGTTCTGCATCGATGGACTACAAAACGCATGGGCTGTTATCAGTGACGCATTTCCTCTTTGTCCCTCTCTTCCACTCACACAGCGCATACACACCGTTCTGCCTCGGCTCTCTCCCTCATACACACACGCGCTGCCCGGCCACTTGGAAATTTCCCTCACCGCGCAGGATATTTTAGTGCTGAAAAGCGGGACTGACTGTCGGCTAATGTGCATCTTTACGCGGCTGCCTGGTTTGAAATGCTCCAGTAGAGGATACGAAGGTAGGTTTACAACCCGGTAATCGGCTTATTCTGGTGCCCATCTCCCCCGCAGCAGCAGGCGTAGTGGAGATGTGTCTGACCTCCTCTCCGACCAAGCTTTATAATAATCAAACTACACGCCGTGTGTGTGTGTGTGAGAGAGAAAGAGCTCAGCGTGGGTCTGAGCCTGCTGGATGGGAGCCTGTTGGCGTGTGACTGCGCTGCATTTCAGTGCGTCTGTTCGGCTATTTTTTTTTTCTTTTCTTTTCTGAATAGTTAAGTTGGGTTTCAGACGCGGTGATGCTCCTCTAAAACAAGGGAACTTGTGGAATATTTAATTGTCGACTTGTTCGCCTGCATCGCTTGGCTTTCGGCTGCATCTGCTGCGGGGGGTAGGCTTTGGTGAGTTCGTGGTATTTTTGTTCACACAATTATCTTGCCAACAAAACAAATAATAATAATAAATTAAAAAAAAAAACTCCTGGGTTTGATAAGGCTAGCTGTATGGTGTGTGTGTGTGTTGAAGACAGAGTCAAAGAAACGTGGAGAATTGACGGAGGAGCTGGAAACGTAAATTAAACTGCACCGGCCAAGAGGCTCCGCCATGTTACCGTGTCAGTCAAGTCGCCACTAATACCGCACCAACAATTGTTTCCAACTTTTTCTAATTGTCCATAACGCAACATTTCCAAGGGCGACAACCTGTATAAAGCCTGTTCCTGCTCTTTTTTTTTTTTTTTTTTTTTTTTTAAATACCCCAAGTGATAATCCTTCAGGCGGCTCGCAGTGAGAGCCATGTGTGTTGAGCCGTGGATGTTATTTTTCAGCTTTTATCCAGCGTGTTTGCAGCGGCCGGAGTGTGCATGTACTTTCCCATTCCTCCAGCTTAACCTGCGCCTGTGTGACCGTGGTCAGTGTGCTGAGGAGAGCTGAAGAGACAGGGTGAATGTAGGCTCTACTGCACGTCCACCGCAGCAGCCCCCCAGCAGGATATATGGAGAGGATGGCTGCCTGTCGGCTCCCCTGCCACACCCCTTCATTCAAAGACCGGGTGCTTGATATTCAGCCTTGTAATACGGATAATACTGCAGCGAATCTCGTGATATCTTTAAATGTCACCTCCTTCCCCCCCTCCTTTTCCCTCCTCCTGCTAGGCAGGGACCATGCTTGATAATCACTTGTGTTATGTGCCAAGTTTGCGCGCAAAGATCAATACGCTTCATGGCTACTAGTATTGCAACGAGTGGATCCATCAGCAGCCAATGAATTTAGAGATGTAGTGCCCTGTGTGTGGACAGTGAGTCAGTTGGGTGGCAGACATGACCTGTCATTTGAGATGGGGTGGGGGGAGCTGTTTGCAGTGTTTGATGTGCAAGTGAGTTTCTCTGGCAGTTTAATGGGCAAAAGTAAATCCTACCCCGAAGCCCCCCCCTCCCCCTCCTTACCTTTCTATCTGGCTGTCTGGACCTTGGCTTGTCAGAGAAAGACACATGACCTTATAGGCTGCAGGCTCCAATGTGTGTGTCATGCCTCGGGAACGGCATCTTTCCTCACTGTTGTTACACATCTCCCGGCTATGTCTAACTCCAACCTGCTGGTTTGTAATTTGTCTGGCTGGTAGGATGGCATTCCCATCGAATGGAGAAGCATTAATCTTAAATCTATAATTAAATGTGCAGGAGGGGAAAAAAAAAGAACAGAAGAAATGACAGCATGTAGTCTCACAGCACCTCCTCAAGTTGCCCTGTGTTAAAATGTGTCCTTTCAAAATGGCAGCCCTCGTCTAATGAGCCAGGCTTCTGTGCATCTGCGCTGATCAGCTCTGCCTTCGTTCCATTTCTGTGGAAATGTCATTTTTCTCAGGCCCCCGTAGTTAACTGTTGCCATCAGCTGCTGCTGGAACCCCTTCTTGGCATGCAGCTCGGCCAGCGGCGACATTGCTGATCATTTATTTTACTAACCAAATTCTATCAGGCTTTCCCGACTAACGACAGCAATAAGCAGCCTTTTTCTTTCCATTCCCAACTGCGCTGACCTTTTTTAGAGAATGTGTTTATGCATTCATTATGCTATAAAGAGTTGGCTGAGCAGAACCATCAATAAATACACTCTGTACATTGTAGCTGTTCAGTTATTTAGTGCTGAAATCAGTTTAGGAAAAGCACTTGTTAGCTGAGAAATCTCAGAGGAAACATTTATTTTTCTATGGGATTAAATGTAGAAATCGGACTCAGTTTGTACTGTTGAGGTTTATCAGAAGCTGAATGTAGCTCTTTTACTAGATGATAAAATCTTAAGTTGCTAATTGTAAAAGAAAGTTGGTTTGTCTGTATCTTTCATGACCAGTCGGACTTTTAAGGCTCAGTCTCATAGCGGTTACTCATCAACCACGCATGGCTAATTTATTGATCTGTCTCTTTGTTCTGCTTGCAAACAGGCTACTGTCATGACCAGTGGCCACAGAGCGGAAGGAATGAGCAACCCGTAATGACATTTTAATCACAGTAGTAATGCAATGGATGTCAGGAGGAGGGAGCAAACAGTTTGTGCTCGCAACAGTTTGTAGTTCAGCCAGGTTGGCCCTGCTGTGTTATCAGCAATAGGAGCATGTGGGAAATGTCATTATTATCCAGCTCAATCCATCTTCCAGGGATGTGGTAGGCAAGTCCAGTTTGAATTATGACCACTTCCTGAAGTAGATTGCACGCACAGGTGCTCAGGGAAAAGAAGCGCTGAGTTTGTGATCGGGGTGGCTGTAAAAGCTGCAAAATGAAGAGGCTTTTTACTGCCATTGGCAACTGTGCAATTAAACTTTGTAAATAAAGCATCATATTTGCCAAACCTGCGACGGCTTAACCGCTGAGACCCACTGGGAAGCAATTTAACTGGGCCTTGTAGTTCACATAGTGCTTACTAGCCCTTGCTTTGTTGCTCTGTGTTGGACCTTGTTGAAGGTCACGGTAGGTGTTTGCTCTCCTTTTATGCTCCTTAAACCATGTTTATCTTTGGTTTGCCATCTTATGTGGAATCTTTTTTGTGTTGCATTGTGTTATTAGTGGTGTTTATAATTTTTTTTGCTTGGTTTCAAACCGTCTCGTCTGTCATTGCAACACAAAGATAGACATGTTTGCTGGTTTTTTGCTGTGCGTTGATGAACATAGATATTCAAAATGTGTTTGCTGCCGTTGATACATTAACTTCATCTGATGCACCACATGGTTTATTTCACAGAAACAAATGAAACCAAATAAAGACATGCTGCACAATATTGGAAATAAACTGATATAGCAATTTTTTATTTTAACCCAGTGATTTATAATGCGTTATGAAAAATACAGAAATTTTAACAGTTTTAGTTTTAAGTTTAGTTTTAGTCCATTGACAAGTGTGAGTCTTAGGAAACATACACATCAGTCTTTTTGATCCAAATCCTAGTCCGGATGCTCGGAATGTCCGCTTCGTTTGGGGAAATGTGAACGTGCCAAACAAATTCTGATTCGGATCAAAGAAGCGGACTAAGTCTGCCTACAAACACAGGTCTTGGTCTGTTCCAAGCATTCCAAATACAAAACTACAAAAAAAAAAACTAATGTCATGCATGTGGCGTAGGATTGCATTGTGGGTAAATACATAGCGATTGCACTGAGGGTCCTCTGCCTCGTCTGTTCATACTGCGCTTATTGTTAGTGTATTTCTGCAGAATACTTGCATGTGACAAAAATAAAATAACGCAAAACAGTGATAGTTTTTTCATAGTTTCTCCATGTTTAGCTCACAAGTGGGAAAATAAGGAGTTTTCTTCTTCTTCACACGGGTCTTGCTCTCTTTTGCTAAATATCAGTGCAGTGCCTCTTTTGGTGGGAATGGGGATTTATTATGATTTAGCTCTTTTCACCAAAGTGCCACGTGAAGACCATCTTTATCTTAAATAAACAAACCTGTGTGTCAGGAACCTTTGAAATTGATGACATCAAGTTAATTTGCCTCCTACGTTGCAGGACGTGCGATGTGAGTGTTGCATGCATGCACATAGCGATGAGAATACTCAAATGATATATTGTGCAGCTATAATAAAAAGGGAACTTGTCCAACAAAGTCAAAAGTGAACTTGAATCAGTCATATGAATGTAGCAAAACTATAGTCAGTAAATAGAAGCTGTCATTGTTCATTGATCTTGCTCCTAAACCTCTACCATACTCACTAAAAACATGGGATTCTGATTGGTCGTACCTTGGACATGGGAAGCTTTGAGACATAAAAGATTGATTCACTTATCTCCAGCTTCTGTCTGCACTACAAGGTAAATGTTGGGGAAATGTGTCGTCAAGTCAACTAACACTCAATTGGACAATAAGATGTGAATATATCGACATTTTTACCTGCTCAGTAATCCAGGAAAGTTGTAACTTCGATGGTAAAGTATAACCAATAAGCATTTCTGTTGGTGTGTGCTTGATGGAGGAATATCTGGCCTAGTTCAAGTGAACAAAATGATGGAATTTCACACTTTGTTGTGACCAACCTTGGCATGTGTAACTTTAAACACAGGTCAAATTGTGGGTTTCCAAGCAGGAATTCCTGTGACAGACTTAATGTGAACCATTCTTCTTCATGTACAGTTTGGACAACATCAGACAGATTAAAGTACTGAATTGCTTTTCTTCATCTTGGAATGTTAGAACTGGTTTTTAGTGTCTAAGAAAACAAGTGGAAGTTTTGCCAGACTTTATTTTTTTCCCCCAAAATCAAGTGCTGAAAAGGATCCACTAAAACAAAAGAAATTGATTCTAGATTAAAGAAAACAAAGTGTTTATCTATATAGGCTTTGGGTTTTCTTTTTTTTTTTTTCTGTTGGTGGTGGTGGGGGGAAGAGGGGGTGCCGATTTTTATTTGCATGAATGTAACATAGACAGCCTTCTTGGCACATCCTATTACTTCCCACCTCCTACTGAGTTTTCATTTGCCTACATCCCACTCAGTCCACCTTCCCATCTAGATGGCATCTCGAGTACAGTGGTTGCTTACTGGTAAAGCAGAGCATTTCTGCACAATTGGCCATTATCAATTGATTGGTCTTAAATATCTGGGATGACTCAGTGGTAGAAAACGCTTGCTTTTTTATTTTTTTATTTATTTTTTTTCTCTAGAGTCTATAATTAAACATGAGGTGTTTTTTGAGGAAGAGCAGGCCGCAGTCTGAGCAACCAGCACCAAGCAGCACTCTCCATATGTGGCTGTGTATGTGTGCTGGTGTGTGTGTACTGTGATGCCAGTCAGAGATCCACATGTCTGCTTTAAAATTCCAAATTTTGTGAGTGTTGAGTAAGGCTGCAACGATTTTTCGACAATGAAAATTCATCAATGCGAAATTTCATTGTGGAGGCGTTGCGTTATAAACGGCTTTGCTAATAAATCGCTGTGCCAGGCAACTTAACGCCATTTACCAACCACAGCTTTTCAGACAGTATAAGAACTACACCAAGCAAATGATGCAAAACACCACAGGAAGTGCTGAGGGCAGTTTTGTCATTTTGTGCAACGTCTTTGGTTAAACAACGAAGAAGAAACTGATGGCGGCGCAACCTATTTCCAAAGTTTGGGAATATTTCACGCTAAACAAAGTGTCAAACAGGTGAAATATGTAGTCTGCCCTGCAGAGTTGGCGTACCACGGCAGCACGACAGTCATGCATGATCATCTGAAACGAAAGCACCCCGGAGTCATGGTTTCCAGCATTCCGGATGGCAAAGTTAGCATTAGCAAGTAGTGATGTGCCATTGTTACCTCTGCCAAGGAGGTTATGTTTTTACTGGTGTTTATCTGTTTGTTTGGGTTCAAGATAACTCAAACAGTTAGGGATAGATTTTCAAGAAATTTTCAGAAATTGTTGGAAATGTGAAAAGGAAGAAGTGATTTAATTTTGGTGGTGATCCGTATCACCGTTTGGATTCAGGAATGTTTTAAAGGATTTTGGCCTCTTGTTTACCTACAAAACAGGCTTTTTCTACATGTAAATAATAATTTCAATGCAATTCTACAGAAATTGAGATGTTAAAATATTTGATATATTTTGGTTTCCTTTTGAGGCAAATTCTGTACAGCTTGGATATGACACTATGGTTTGAATGTTTCAAAATAAATTAGTAAGTTGTTAAGCATAAATTTTAATATTCAACTGGTTCAGGAGTCATTCTTTTAACTTACTAAACGACATAATGTTGTGACTCACTGGGAATCAGAGTGACATTCATATGATGCAAATGAAGAGAGTGGGATAAAACATACTGGAGCCTGTAAAAAAGAGCTGCGTCAACTGGAAGCAGAGATGGTGGGCGTGACAGAAATAATCGTGACTATAAGAAAAAATTATTTACAGATTAGTCGACTATTAAAATAATCGTTAGTTGCAGCCCGTAGTGTTGAGCTGTAGTGGCCAGTATGGAGATGGGGGAGGGCACTCGTCACCGATGTGTGCTTAGCACCTGATTAGTACCGTACTGATAGATGAGATCAGAATGAGATTCTGGAGCCTGTGATGATCTTATTTGTGTCCTAACTCTACTCTTTGAAACAGGGGTCTCCAACTCCGGTCCTTGAGAGCTACCATCCTCCAAGTTTTGGTGTTTTCCTGGTACAACAAACTTGATTCGAATGAAAACGTTCTCCAACAACCTGTCATCCTCTGCACCTGCCTGTTAATAAGCTATTGATTTGGATTAGGTGTGTTGCAGCAGGGAAACGCTCAAACTTGCAGGATGGTACCCCACCAGGACCGCAGTTGGAGACCCCTGCTCTAGGACTACCCACATGTTTAGTTGTGTTGCAGATTGTAAAAAATGCTGTACACCCGGCTGTAAAGGTGACTAGTCATTCTTTCCAATGATGTATAGCGCAGCACTGGTTGATATTGATGAAAGGGATTCTTTCCTTTTCATGCTTAGTTTATTTACCCTGTCTGAGATGGTTGCCCATTCACTCATACAGCTGGGACAGCATACAGCTGGGACACAGTTATACTTGGACTGCATGTTCAAAGATCAAGTCCTCAACTTAAATAAAGTAATGCCAGGTGAAATATGACATGTAGCTCTGTGGCGAGATGAGATTTCAGTTAAGCACTCTGACGTAAATACCAGCTATTTATGAATTCAAGTGACTTCTTTATTAACATCATTGAAATCTCTTACTGCTTTTCAGCTAAAAACGAGGGAAGAAAAGGTCAATTGAAACAGCAAATGGATTTAAGTCTTTTTAGGTTCTTTCCTGATTTAATGCAAGTTTTACATTTAAAATCAAACGAGTCTTTCTGGTTTTGAAAAACATTAGATGTGTAAATCATGACCTCATGATGAAATGCAAATTGAATTTGTGTGTGTAATTAAGTCAATCGGGACATCAGTGGTCCTTTAGGGTTTATAAACATCTGTGCACAGATAATTTGTTGTTGGACCACTGCTTGTAACCTGAGGGGGTTTTGGCCAAAGTGAACCATCGTCTCAATCCTTGGCTGAAAGAGTATCTGCTCTGAAATAAGGTTCAGTTTGCTGCTGAGGTCTTCGGCTATTACTGGCCTGCATCTCTGGCAGAAATCCCTGCTGCCATGGCTGCCACCTCGAGGCTCATGCCTCTTAGTCACCAGGGCAGAAATGTAACCTAATCAGGTGTCTGTGGCTCCCAGAACATAAGCACATAGAACTGCGAACATAGAACTGGCTTTATACAAAACCACTTGTGAGCAGTTGCTACATAGTTTTTCGTTTTTCCTTTAAAATGGAAGTCTTGAATTGCTTTCGGCAGAAAAATTAAGTCTCAGTTTATGCACTTGTTCTTTCTGCTTCGAGAACATTTTATCTGGCTGCCACAGAAAATGCAGTCGTCGTCTAGGGGTTACAGGAGAACACCTATTACATTGCAGGGTTAAACCCACAGACTGAGCCAAAGAGTCTGCGGCTAGGAAGTGAAGTAAGCAGCTATATTTCCATTACGGCTTGAGGTTTATTTTAGATCCACTCAATGGATCATTTAATACCAATTTACTACATGCTGTGTTTATTTGTAGGCCTATTTGTATCTTTAGTTGCAGTTTTTCTTTTTAGGCCTTTAAAAAAAAAAAAAAAAAAAAAAGTAGATGTTGACCCCAGCTGGAGAGGGAAAGAGAAGATGTTGTGACAAGTGGGAATGAGCGCATCCAGACTGGAAGGCAGTGAAAAGCCTCTATTTTAAACATGAGGATATTTAAGTTTTTCTCTGCTTCTTTATAGGAGGGAGTGG
>NC_136619.1:18592200-18604700 GCF_933228915.1 Telmatherina bonti | reverse complement strand
GGGGTAGAATACTAGCCCTGTCCTCAGTCAGGTTACTTATCTCCACAGTGCAAAGCACGACCCCAGGAAAATTACTAGGGCGGGGGGGCTGCTTTTAAACAACATGACTGAATGATGCTATTGCATTTGAAGACTGAGTTTCCTGTTGTTAGTTATCCTAAAAACTGAGTTAGCCACCAGATAATTTGTGTGTGTTAGACTGGTAGGCCAACACCAGTTGTCCCTGATCTTAAGGGAATATTCCTGCTGAGAGCCAGTCTGGAATTTTATCTGGCAACAGCCACTGCAAGGATTGTGGATTTAGGTACTGGTCAAAGTGGCAGATGGAAACTGGGATCTTTACTTTTGATCTGTTTTCGCCTGATGTCAAGTGCAGCTTGTTCTGACTGAAGTTTTTACTGTGCTGCCAAGCATTTTTTTTTGTCATGCAGCTGTGCAAGCAGGTGAATATTCCTCAGCTACCTGGCATTGCAGCATGCTTCGGACTGCCATGCATTCCACAGCCTTCCTTTGTCTTCCAGGATTTATTGAGGCTGGCTGTGTTTACCTGAGGCAGCAGACTGGCATGGAGAGTTTGTGATGTAGTGTTAATACAGATAAACATGGAGATATGAAAAAGGATATACACTTTCAGAGACACATGTTTTTTTTTTTTTTTTTTTTTTTTTTAGCATTAGTTGCACAAGAAGATTAGTATAGTTTCACATCTATCCATTAACCCACTGAGACCTGGTACAACATGGATTAAATGTGTAACTGGGGATCCATTTAAGACTAGTCATAACTTTATGTGTTTCTCTATACCGAGACAAATGCACCGTCTGCATCTTTTAGCATAATATGCTCACATCCAAGACAGGTGCCTCATGAAATGTTTTACACAGGGAAAGCAAAATGATTTAAGGTTTGATATAGATTTATAAGACTAGATTTAGATTTTTAGGTTCCTGGTTGGTTGGTTTATTTCAATGAAATTGTTTTATTTGTATAGCACCACTACACAACAATGTCATCTCAGGTCACTTTAGAGACACATAAATTTCAGATAATTCCTAATAAATAGCCCAGCTAAGAAAAAACAAACATTAATATGGTTTTATTTTTAGTTCTGTGACTGATGACATGGGTTGTCATGTGATTTTAGTATAAGGTGCTTTTAGATCATATATATATATCTATATATATATATCTATATATATATATATATAGATATAGATATAGAGATATCTATATAGATATAGATAGATAGATCTAAATTAGGACTGCGGTGATATGTTTTTGTCCCGATTCAATTCGATTCCGATTTTTGTGTGCCGATTGGATATAAATTGTGATCCTCACAAATGTTTGATATTGCTGATTTTGTTGTTTAAAAAGAACAAAAGAGAGTAAAGGGATCAATAAAAACACTAAAAAAAAAAAAAAAATTATAGTGGATTAATTTTTATTTATTTGAAGAAAAAAAAATCTAATTTAAAATTGTGAAGCAAAAAAATCCAGATTTTCAATTAGAAAATAATAATATGAGATTTTCCCACCCCTGAAAGATCTGTATGTATCTGTGTGTGTGTGTGTGTGTGTGTGTATATATGTATATATATATTATATAAAAATTGCATAAAAATTGTTTTTGCTACCGTGTCAGTCTTCAGCTGTTCCACATAACAAAAGCCCAAAAATCTTACTGCTCTGTATTATTATCCAAATGTCTCACACATAGCCTACTAGCCAGAGAATAAGCGGTAGCTAAAGTTAGCAACAGGTAAACAAAGTTGAGCAGTTTCAAGCTCTGGATGAAACCAAAAAACAAATTTGGCTTAAACTTTATTAACTGAAAAATATTGTAATGTAGCTGTTCTGGATTTTAAAGAGCCAGAAAACATACAAAAATGTTTGCTTCACGTTCTTACATTCAAAATGTCAGTGACCTGTACAACCAGAAAGACATTTTTGTACAGATAAAACATGATGCTACAGCAAGCCAGCAATTAGCTTAGCATGAAATCTGGACATGATTTGTATGGCTCTGGCCTTACATCACCTTAAAGTTTTACTCTAACATTTGTTTTGATTTGAATACAAGCAAATTATTACAATATTGATCTCAATATGAATTTGGGACATATTTTAAGTGCTGCGTGTTATAAGGCACAACATGCTACTTTAGGCTTGGGTCTAGCTAGCTTAATGACACATAGGGTTTTGAAAATTTTCATCTAGCAGTTGACAGTAAGACATGCATGTGTGAAATTTCCAACGTCCTATGGTATTAACCCCTCTGAAGCATTATGGCTTCTTTTTTTGGCATCATATTTAGCATTTATAATAGAGTTCTTTTTTTTTTTTTTAAATTTAATGTCTGTGATTAATGTTGTAAATGTCTCTGTTGTAATCCTGGCATGCAGCATGCTTTGAATTCATAGTGCCGGGAGCCTCCTTCCCTCTTGTCTCGGCCTTTGGTAAGGCTGTGGTATTCTGACTGAAAGATAAGCCGTCTTGGAATCAGCCCCAGTCTGCTGACCTAGCAGGAAACAGTAGCAGCCCCCCCATTCCTCCTCCTCCTCTGACTGCTCCTCTGCTCCCCCCTGAAAACCTCAGCTCATTTTCTTTCCTCCTTCTTTTGCCTCCCCTATCTACCCTTCTCTTAATACCTCTCACCCCTATCTCTGTTTCACCACCATGCCTATTTCTCTCCTTAACCCTCTGGCGGGTGTGCGCATGTCAACACCTCGGCTGTGGCCGAGCCGCAGGGATGAAGTGATTCAAGTTGGAGCTTTTATAGACTGTACATCAGCACATCTGGCCAATAGGTGAGACGTGTATAGATGGATTGGATATTCACACTGACTGGGTGACAATATTTAAAAATTTGTCCTTATGTTGGAACATTAGAAAAAAAATATTTGAGTAAAGTCATTTACTTTTTGCTGTCACTGGCACAGAAAAGCATGAGATGATATAGAACTGCCCTGGAGCATTGTATAATGGAGTTATTGCATTGTTTAAGGAGAAAATTAATTCATTACGGAGGGAAAGTGTGTTTGTTCACCCCATGCAAAGATATAATATGTGACGGGTTTTTTAAAACCAGAATGGTAGCTTATGTGTTTTAGTGTACCAGCAGATATTTATGGATATGAATTTATAGAAATATAATGGCTTGAATCTAAGACGGAAAGGCTTGCTGCTTTCTTGGAGTGAATTTTTAAAAGTGAGATTTGTGTGTGTGTGTGTGTGTGTGTGTGTGTGTGTGTGTGTGTGTGTGTGCTTGTTATCTTGTGTGCCCTCTATCACTGTCTGACCTCCCAAACAATGCAGAGTGTTTAATGTGTATGAGGTGAGCTGGGAGTGGCTGATCCAGCTCTTAACAATGGACCTGACATGCTAGAGGGCAGGCTTTTTCTTTACAGACAACCTGGAAAAAATGGGTTCAGAGTGGTTGGATTGTTCACCTACAATAGGCAGTCACAGCCCAGTATGGCAGTCTACATCCTAAGTCATGTTCTTTCTTTTTTTTACTTTTTTAGTTTGGTTGACCTCTGAAAAGCCCCGGCCTGCTTTTTAATTGGTTTTCTTGCCTGTTGGTTGGTTTACCTGTCTGAAATCGCTATCGCATCAATTGACTCTGGAATTACAGTGGATCTTTTCTAAAAGGGTTTCAGGAGAGTGTCACACCGTGAAAGGTGCTCATCTATTAGAAACTTGACTGCAAAAGCAGCTAATGGAAAGAGATTAGCTCTTTTTGAGCCTCCAGTAATTAAAACGTATGTTGTGTAGCTCTCAGCTGTGTTAGGTTTTTGAGGGCTGATGCAGCTGGAGGTACAGTAGCAGTGTTAAATGCCTGCTTGCAGCTGTCCACTGAACGAGCAGATTATTGGACTTCCATGTCTGTACAGCTGAGATGCAAAAAAAGATTAGATCAGTAGGTCAAGAGGGCTGGTCCATTCTAATCTACATGGCTGCCAGACTGAGACATGGCTTTAAAAACTGAGCTTTGATGATTTATTGTATCTTGTAAAAGATGTACAATCCTCTGCAGCTGCCTGAGTGTTTTTCTTTTTTATGGGTCATTTATCAGGATGGGTTTCAGAGTGAGCATATTGGCCATCCATGTGTACCAACCAGCAGCATGTTATGAAGTATTGCACAGTACTGTCTCTACAGTTAAGGTAGGAGGTACTTTTCTTAGTGCTGCTTTCTTTAATGTTTATACTGCTTTGTTTCATGTAGCACATTGGCTCATTTCATTAACTGGATCAGTACTTTTGGAGCCCAGTAGCTAAGGCATGTTACTATATATTGACCTAGTGATCCATGTATGGTGGCTGTATGATTACCGTTCTCCAGCTTGGATGCTGCTGAAGCTCCCTGCTGCTTACAGTAGAATTATTATCCACATTCAGATATCAGCTCCAGGTCATGTATGAATTCATGCACATTGACAAGGAGGTGTAATCAGAGCATGGTATTTGACATGCTCTGGTGTGCAGAATGAAGGTCTGATTCAGTTCAAGCTGCTTTGCTGTGCCACAACCGCCTGGCAGCTGCTGTCTTGGTGGAAAAAGTATCTGAAATACAGGCGAACAACCAAAATATCGAGCTATGAAGTTCTGAAAACTCTTTTTGCTGTCCTGTCTTTTTTTTTTTTTTTTTTGCTGTCTGACATCAGTAAGTCTGCAGTGGCATCCAGTGCTGTTTAGAGTTGTCTGAAGCCCATCTGTGAGAGATGTTTCTTGTCACATCATAGAGGGTGGTGTAGGGATTTTCCCGATGTGACCTGTATTTCCAGGTCAAGGATTTTCTCTGGGGAAGGCTACCTCCAGGCTTGTATGGTGGTTAAATGAGTACCTTAAAGGGAAGATATAAAATATGTTGTTATTCACCACATGTTTGGGGTTGCTTATTGCTGGACCATTTCCTCAAAAAAAAAAAAAAATTCCTGTCATGGAAAATAAACATTTTGTATGCTTAATGGCTTTAAGTAATAATTTTTGAGGCAAATGTTTAGTGCAGTCCTGAAGGATACAAGTTTGGCATCTGCTTACACAACAAAAATCAAGTTATGTTTACTGCAGGAAACATTTCTGGAAAAAAAAAAAACATTGCAGATACATTTTCTGTGTGCTGCTGGCACAGAATGTAGCAGTAGGATAGCAAACACTGAAAATAGTAAATAAATGTATTTTTAAGGGTGAAGACTGGATCAGAAAACATATGTCCCTTTTATATATATATATACTGCAGTCACTTTACATATTTGTTAGAAAACTTTCTGTTAAGATATAGAGAAGGAAGTGGATAAAACTTAGATATATAACTTTTCAGCCACTTTTTTCACGTCGTATAGTTAGTTTTTTTTATCATAAGGATCTATTTTGTTAACCAAACACCAAATCATGACTGTGGGCATGTTCTGGTTTTAATCTAAGTAGACAAACAAAGCCTTGCTGTTGTCAAAGGCTGTAAAACCACCCACCTACCATAAAACAAGTGTAAAATGGTTTCAATCACCAGTAGCATCTATGTTGTGTTAAAATTGATTCTCAGCTAAAATGCCAAAACAAATGACAGAATGATCAGATTGTTGAGTTTTAATGGCAGTGAACTGAAACCTCATCTTGTGAACCTTTAAAAAATAAAAACAGCTTTCTTTTTTCTTTTGCATGCTTGGTGGAGAACCCGTGAAATGCTCATGTCAGCGTCTCTCATGAGTTTACACTGGTCCACCAGAGAGAAGCAAGACACGCTCACACAAGAGCTGAAAGTGTAAACCGCAAATGTAAACACATTGTTGCTTCTCTGCTGCCCCCTACCCCCGAGCCCCCCCGCTCCCTGCCTTTGCTGGATGAGTTTGATTCCATTCACGGAGCTGACAGTCAGGCTAAACAGGAGGGGGGGTGTCTATGTAATTGAATTAGAAGCCCTCCCTCTGCAAACCACCTCATCCACCATCCCCAGGCACCCTCTGGAAAGGCAGGACTAATCATTTAGAATCTGCCCTCCCAATAGAGTGCTGAATAGTTGCCTTGTATAGAAGTGATGGGAGAGGCTCTGTTGTGTGTATCGCCTGCACCTATTTCTGGGGGATAGGGGGGGTGAAAGTGGCTGAGGAGTGTTTGATTTCAAGAGATTGTCCATACTCGGACCACATTAAATGGAGTGTCTGGATGCTGGCCTTTTCACCCCGTAACCTCTTTGTAGAGTGGCTGTGTAACAACTTTATGCAAGTGTGTTTGTGTGTGTGCGTGCAAGAGATGCAGAGCAACAGCTGTTCTCCAGATGTCCTAAACTCTCTGAAAAAAGGGGTGTCAGAATGACAGGAAAAAGGACTGATGATGTCCTGTGTGTTTGTGTGTGTGTTGGTTGAAAGGTTTAATTAATGTAGGATGCATTTCTTCATCTCTTGTAATTTTTGTGGCGTTTTAAGTGTTGCCAACAATGCAGCGGGTTACGTCAAGTTTTTTTTTCTTTTTTATTCTACAGCGGCACGTTTTGTTTAACAGATATTGTACGCACTAAAGAAAGTATTTTTTTTCTGAATGTGCTGTTTGATTTAGCATCACTGTTTTAATTTAAAGTTTCAACACTACTTTTTGTTGGTAATGTGTATCAATCTCTGATTTAAAAAAAAAAAACAAAAAAAACCCAAACCAAAACAAAACACACCGGTGTGTTTTGAAAAGAGACAATTTTTTAAATTAGTGAGGAGCCTATGTTTTCATACAAAAGCTGCTTGTAGGGGTAAAGCAATATATCAGGAGGATTTTAGTGTGAAATAAATGTGAAACATGCTACTCTTCAACTTGTGCCAATCAAATCGCCATCTTGCTTATGTTACAAACAGCTGTATGTTTGCATTATCTTGCAAATGCAAGCTGGAACCATCAGCAGTTGCTTGTAATTAAAACAGCTGCTGGGAAACGGGAGGAAACTGCAAAGTAGTCCTCATTAATGCTGCTTTTGGGCTTTAATTGTCAAAACCTGCAGGTTTTATTATTAGATGGATTCTTGTATGAGTAAATTCTAACATGCAAGAAATATTCAGTCACTTCATTGTTGTCGCAGATCAGCTGGAGCTGCTAAAAATGGGAAAATAGGATGTATCGCTTTTTCTCACCACAAATTTGACACTAGTCTACTTTCAAAAATTGCAATGGACACTTGGCTATGCCACTGCAGACTCACTGATGCCATTATACCCTCAGACTTTCACAGCACATGCAATGCTGCAATGCTAACAAAACAGACTTACCTTTAATGCTACACTGTGCAACGCAGCAGGCTTCAGCTTGGCTTGTTTTTGTCTTATATGTGTACCAGTTGTTGAAGCTTAGTTTTACATTTGTAAAAGAGTTGCAAATAAGAAATAAAACCTATTGCAATGGCAATATCAACATGTGCTGTGTTGATATCGCAAAGACACAAGCTGAGGGAAGAACTGCATCACACGTGTTTTACAATTGCCTGTAGAGTTTTATTCTCTCTGTGGTGTGGAAAGCTCAAATGGAATTGGGGAATTTGACAATGAAGCTGGAATCAGTTGTAAATATCATGTAAATTGCTCGTTCATTGGTGTGATTTATTTTCCGTACCAAGCTAAGAGTTTTGTTACGGTGCCTGAGTCTGATGAGCAAGAAAAGGTAAACAAGAGTCCAATGTGTTTTTACCACTGCAACGATCTATCTGATGTGACCTGCACTGATGGAGTCAAGTCCCTCCCAGAAGGTTAGCCGTGGCTAAGAGGCCAGCAGAAATGCCTAACCTGTCTATGGAATAAAGAAATTCTATGCATTTTATAGAATAAATGAAAAAGCTGCCTCCATTTTTGGTGAAACATCACAAAATTGGAGGAGCATTGCTAGAAAACAAGAGCCTGCTCTGCCATTCTCACCCTGTATATTGGAGCTGCGGGGGGGGGGCTGTACTGTAGGAAAATAAAATCTGGTCACATAGTAAAACACAAAATCAGTGTGAATGGGTTTTTCCAGATTCTTAGGGCACATTCACATCAGCCTTTTTGATCCGAATCAGAGTCCGTTTGCTCCGAAAGTCTGCTTCATTTGGGGAAATGTGAATGCACCAAATGAAATCTGAATTGGATCAAAGAAGCGGACACGGTCCTCCTACAAACTCAGGCCCGTTTCAAACAGACGAAATACAGGAAGCGAACTACAAAAAAAGTCACTTCCTGCATTTGATGTAGTATTGCATTGTGGGTAAGAACATCGTGATCACTTTAAGAGTCCCTCTGCCCATCTGTTCATACTTCGTCCATTGTTGCGGTGTATTTCTGCAGTATACTTGAATAAGACAAACTTAAAAACCCCAAACAGCGATAGTTTCCTGCTTCATGTTTACCTCTCAAGAGTTTTCTTCTTTACATGGCTCTTGTCCTCTTTTTTGCTAAATGCTAGTGCAGCGCCACCTTTGGTTGGAAATGGGGATATATTAGAACGGTTTGGCTGGTTTGAGAATACCAATCTTGCACAAGTGGAATGGAGCCCTTGTTACAGCTGAGATTAGCAACATATATTGAAGCATTTGTTTTTATTACCATATGTTTTTCTAGCCTTGCTTTGTAAATATCATGCTACTCAGTCTAGCATGTAATGCTGTAATAGTCAAGCATTGGCTATATCAGTACTCATACTGACCAACCAGTCATTAGTTGTATACGTTTGAAGTTTACACTGCTGCAGAGGAGGTAAAAAAAAAAAGAATGTTTGCTTTCTTTATGCTGGAAGATGCTGACGATGCTGGACGATGCTGGAAGACACAAGACAATTAGTTAGTGGGTTTTATTCAGTCAGCACTGCAAGGCTGAGCTGTGCTGTTCTCCATGATTTAAAGGTTTCAGTTGTCTTTTATTCAGAAAAATGGCCAAGCATCAGTCCGAGAACCTCTTTTTCTCTCAGTATTCTTTACAGATTTTCCCACATATCTTTACCTCAGCATTTTAAGGATGTTGTTTGCTCATTCAAGTTGCAGTGGTGTAAAGTTGTTTGTTCTGCTGATTGGATTGTCCTTGGTGTTGCAGATAAATGGATCAAGGACGTGACTGGCCAGACAGCTGTGTCCCAGCTGAATGATTTCATGAGCCATTTGTCAGGCCAATGTGTGCTGAATTAAGAGACATTTCAACCATTGTTTGGTTGTTGGTAGATGTGCAAGTTCAACTGTATCATCAAACTTTAAGATTATAACTTTAACATGTACAGATGCATGACTGACAAGTGGACCATTATCATCTAATAAGAATTTTAAATTGTTTATTTTTCTTTACAGAGAAGAAAACCAACTAAGATTATTTGTACAAATGTTGTACAGAGGTTCACGAATTGTGGATTGGAATGGGAGATGCTTCAGCTTAGTAAGCAGCTGCCATTGATCTTTGCAGTTGCCTACAGCAAGGAACTAGAACCCAACCCCCACTCCTTTTAGTGGAGCGGCTCAGTGGCAGCAATGTTGGGCCAATAAATCAGTTTCATATCGTAAATTCACTTTTCATTTTTATGCTTGAATGTGTGAGACATCACATCGGTGTGCCATGACGCTGCATTCTGTTGCCATGGCTGCACACATCCTCACACATTCATAAGCATATCCTCTGTAAATGATCGAAGAGTTGCCTCCTCCACCTGTGTGTAATCCATCTGTTTAGGTAGTGTTTGATCTTAAGACATCATGGTCTGCAGTTTTATTAAAGGCTCATTTTTAGGGCTGGGGCAAGATGTTTCCCAGGCATCATTTTGTCCCCACTTTGTCCTTTTGAGCTTTCTGGGACTAATGAAACTGCAGGTCTGAAGGAACAATGTAGTCCCAGGTGGCATACTGTGCTTGTGAAGATGGCCAGCTGTGAAGTGCCCCACCTCTGGAAATTAGCTTGCTCCGGAGGAGTTTCCCCACTCATGCTCTATCATTATTTTCTATGCTTGCTGACTTGGCAAAAACATAAATATGATCAGTTAATTTAGTTTATAGAGCACATAGTTGTTCCTAGTTTCCATGGTGATCCTAGGTTTGTGCTTCCCAAGCTAAGCATGCTGGATTTTTGCTCTAAGCACTCCCCCTCAGGCTAAGCAGAAAGAATCACAAGAATGAAAATGTCTCTCTCAAGTTGTGGGATGATGTTTTTATCTCTTCCAGGGGGTTTTGTGTAATTTGTCTGTTCACATTTATTTTCCTCTCGGCTTAATCTTCTATGCAGTGATAAATTAACTGCTGCGCTGTTGTTTTATCTGTCAGAAGGTTCAGTTAATCAGCAATATAATAACCATGTATTTCTGCAGAGTACAAACAACAGTGGCTGCAGTTTAAGTTCAATTTTATGCTGAACTCTAATCCATTCACACCTGAAGCAAAGCATTATGGGTTTTTCCAGCTCTGCCTTCTGGTCCTTCATTGATAAAGCAGGACGTCAGATCTGTTGGTTGTCTTCGGAGCTCTGCTGTTTTGTCCATCAGACAGATTTGCAATGGGCTCCCTTGAGTCCAGACAACAACCCACGGTGGTCACGTACATTGTTCTACCAAAGAAAACCCTCACTGAGAGCTCTCACTGTGCTAGTACATCGTCCTGTTGAAGGATGAGACTACTGTTGTCCTTCAGCGATTCTTTCTTCTGGTAACACTTGTATTTAAAGGGAGGGGACTTGTGGCATGCAGTAAGTTCAGTGGAATAGTTTTTGGAAATCGTACCATTTCTGAACACAAGTTGAGCAATTTTTTTCCCTGTCTCAAACATTGAATAACACCTTTAAATCACAGCACATAACCTTGAGGCAATTCCCCCTTCTATTTAAACATCATAAGACATCCAACTGAATTGTATGCAAAATCTAGATGAGATTGTTAGCAGCGCAGCATTTGCTTTAGAGTAAAGCTGTTTGGCCTTGGCACTATACTATTGCACTGCTTTTAGCACCTTGCTCATGGAAATATTGATTTATGAATTAAGGTGTGTTAGAAGTATTCTCCTGCTAAATGTTCTTAATGGTATGTTTGAAAGCTAACTCGTGTATAGGCTTGGGTGATTTTCTACACAGCCTATTATGGTTTTTGTGAGAATGCAGGTGCTTTTGAGTAGCTGCAGTCTGTGCAAAGCCTCCCGAGGGACAGAGGACAGGCACTAAAGTTTGTCATGCGTTGCTCAAACAATCCACCTTTAAAGCAGCTTAAACTTGTCACCCATCAGTCCTCCAGCTTGTTCGTAAAGCCACTGCAGCCTGTGTCATTAGCGCTGGCTATGGGTAGTGTACTGAACTCAGCTGACGAGTCATTTGTCATTCCAGTCCAGAAAAGTTGGCGTTTATAACTACAGCAAAACACTGCGATTGGAAATAAATGGGCTCTGACTGAACTTTCTCAATTAGTTCAAGATGCTTGAATGAAACTTTGATATTGTCCTTAAAAATGAAAACTAAATTCATAATCTGAAAATAGAAGTTGCTTTTTACGCTCAGATAATATTGAAACCAAAAAATTAATCTTTTTTTTTTCTTTTTTTTCTTTTTTTTCACAGCACATCTTGGTGCTTCATAGATAATGAAAATCTCGACAAAAGACAGTCTTTGTAAAAACTGCTCTAAAACAAGCAGCCATTGTCAGTTTGGGGCTACTTCCTTGTTGCTGCCAGGGTATTCAGGTAGTAACAATAGAAGCTGTAGCAGTTTCACATTATGAGGACATGCGTACCTTAATTTTGTATTAAAAAACAAAACAAAATAAACAAAGCAGCTGAACATTTGAGTCAAAGTCTGTCACTGTACCATGCAGGTGAAGCAAGTTAGCTTAATTTTGCACTGTGAAAGTAACATTATTTGCTTTTGGATGATGTGCTCTTTCAACAACTAAAGCTGGCCGATGGAGGCATATCATCAGTTTGTTTGAAGAGATTTAATGAATGAATGTTTCATTCATTGAAATGGAAAAAAATCAACGGCACAGTGGTTCTATATGATACAACCAGATGATAACTTCTTATTCTTTTCCCTGCATATATATATATGTATATATGTGTATATATATATATATGTGTATATATGTGTATATATATATATGTGTATATATGTGTATATATATATATGTGTATATATGTGTATATATATATATGTGTATATATGTGTATATATATATATGTGTATATATGTGTATATATATATATGTGTATATATGTGTATATATGTGTATGTGTATATATGTGTATATATATATATGTGTATATATGTGTATATATATATATGTGTGTGTATATATGTGTGTGTATATATGTGTGTATATATATATGTGTATATATGTGTATATATATATATATATGTGTATATATGTGTATATATGTGTATATATGTGTATATATGTGTATATATGTGTATATATGTGTATATATATATATGTGTATATATGTGTATATATATATATGTGTATATATGTGTATATATATATGTGTATATATGTGTATATATATATATGTGTATATATGTGTATATATGTGTATATATATAT
>NC_136619.1:18558278-18585778 GCF_933228915.1 Telmatherina bonti | reverse complement strand
AGCAAAGAAAGTTGCCATAACTCTTATTTGTAGTCGTCATTGCTGGTATATTGTTCACAAGAAGGACCAGGCAACAACATCCCAAACCTTTCCATATGGCCTATTTCAAGTATAGCTGCATTTTTCATTGATGTATAAATCTACATGTAACTTAGCATGGTTGTGCTTTTCCCTAACTGCGATTTCAATGCCAAAGATCTCTGATTCCAGCCTGATTGATCTCATGGCTGGTGTGCTCCTCTGTGGGCCAAGATTTACTCTGTAGTAATCCAGAGCAGTCTATGACCTCACTAGAACCACTAGTTATTTAAAATAGGGTTGTGTAAAGTATATCACAAATATTTCTTAAGGTTCTGTGTCACTGTTTTAAAAACCACACACTCTAGTTTTAAAATAACCTTGTCATGTTAAATCTTTGCAGTATTTACTGACATTCTTGTGTCCTACAATCAGCCTCTGTCAGTGAATCAAGCATGTTGCAGGTGTTGGCACAGACTGCTCACTGTAGTGACTTAACAGGCAGCAGACACATCAGGCTATGACCAGATGTTGTGGAATTACTGAGTCAGAGTGGCATCATTTGGCAGCAGCGCCGTATATGATACGCATTCCAGTAACGTTCCAGGACTAGATGGATATGACACACGCAACACTGCATACAAACCTGCCTGATTTTTTTTTTTTTTTAATGTTAGATTGTATATTATTTTAATGTCTAAAGAAGTTGTCTTAGAGCTAGAAGACAGGAGCATGTTATGCAAAATAATTACACAAAGGTCTTGAGGGGTTTTTGATGCAGCTTGTAGTTGTAATGTGAGAGTTGATCTGGAACTGGTCTCAGTGGCTTTCACTGACCGTGGGACATAACTGTCTCCTCACCACATCCTTTAAGACTTCCATGCACTCACTCCAGTCTTTCCAGTGCCAGATATTTACTGGTAAAATATGGTCATATGTCCCAGTAGGGATGACTGAATCTACCTCCAGATGACGAGCACCGCTTCAGTGAATCACTTGAAAAGTGTACAGTATGCAACCTCAGTGTGGTCAGTGCCAAATAGCACTAAGCCTGGGTCACAGAAGACTTGCATATCTATGTCTATCTTCATTCACTGTGGGTCCTTTTTTCTTTTTAAATGCTTCTCTTTATGGGTGTAGTAAATAAAAGTCTCAAGGTAAGTATCTGATCATATATAGGTGGATATATATGCAAGCAAGAAAACCTTGAGTGAGTAAATATCTAAAAACTGTGAAAATCACTTTCATCCACTTTTCATCCACCAAGAAAAATGTCTGCTAGGTTTAAAGATTTTGTTAAATGTTGGAAACTTTTAGACACTACACTTTTTTCTTGAGGTAGGGTGTTGTATTTCAAAGAAGAAAAAGCATCAAGATAAGAAAAACTCCTCCACTCTGAAAGATTTAGCATCTGCAGGCACATGATGGTCATGAAACTGGAACATACACCAAATTAAATGGCTGTTGGTTCAGCTAGAACTTAACGTGTGACGATATGCTTTCTTCCCGATTTGATTCTGATTTTTTTTTGGGTGCCAATTCGATTTAAATATCTTTGATATTGCTGAATTTTGTTGACTAAAATCAAACAAAAAAATGTACAAAAATGTTTTGCTCATTATTTTTCATGATTCCAGTGAGGAAAAAACAACATATTGGCCAGACCATCATTCTGCTGCTATAATACTGAGAAGACAAGTAAAAGGATCAATAAAAACAATAAAAATGATAACATTTTATAATGGATTTTTTTTTTTTAATTTGAAAAAAAAAAAAGATTTTTTTTAACAAAAAAATTCCATTTTAAAACTGTGAAGCAAAAAATCCAGATGTTAGATTTTTTTCTTTGATTTTCCACTCCTGTTAAATATGTGTAATAAAAACTAAAAAAAAAATAAATAAAAAAAAAGCAAAATGTTATGCAGTCAGCTGACTGTGTCCATCTAAGGACTATTGATGCAAAGAAGAATAACATATAAGACGGACCTTTCCCCGTAATAATTTAAACTTTTAATAAAGTTGAATAGCCTGATATGATGACAGTCCTCCCACAACAAATAAACTAAATCATCTCACTGGAAATGATAGAAATGTTTAAGTATCGTCATGTGGAGCTTAGACAATGTTGAACGCTTGTTAGCTGAAGGCTATACATTTTTGTATTAAAGTCTCTCTTTTTTTTTTTTTTTAAATCCCATTAATGCTGAGACTTGTAAAGGCACAACCTTTGTATGAATAGGATAAATTATTGACCTGTCTTCATTTCATTTAACTTTTTAAATAATTTACATGTCTGACTGGCTATTTCCAGCACTCTTATAAGAATTCAAAATTTTTCAAAGGTGTTAAGAAATAGCATTCAATTTATTGTACAGATTTTCTCTATTTGTCAACAGAGGCAAAGATTAATCATGATTTTTACTGAATAAATCCTGATATGGAATATACACTGCCAATTTTACTCCTCTCTAGATTTTACCAGAGAGCAATGGGCAGACATATCTGTTCTATTCAGCTGGTCTGTTAAGGCCCCATGAGAGTGGAAAGCAGCACTGGCCACTTGCGTTGAAGGTGGGTGGTCTGTTTCTGTTTCGACCACTGATGGATGTTACTCAGCCTTCTGACAAGTGTTCAGAAAGCCTGGTGGTATGAGAGGGAGTCATACTATCCTTTCAGTTCTGTTTTAGATTATGTCCGAGTGAGATGGAGAGCTTTCAGATGAATGACATACTTTTTGCATCATTCAATACATGGTCTTTGTCTAAACAGCGCATCAGGCAACAGGACAACCTTTGTGGCTATGATTTTTTCCTAGTCTATTATTCACTTCTGCTGTTGCAAATTGCAGATGTTATCTTGCAGCACTAGACCTGAAATGGGCTTGACATGAATTTGGTTTGGTAAAAGTTGTTGAATTCATATTGTATACATTCTTTTCACTTGAATCACATTACACTGTTTTTCAGAGCATTGTTTTTGTGTGATGTAGCACTTGTATTTTAGGCAGACCACAGTAGCTACAACAAGTTTGAAAGCCATTCAGGTATCTTATGAAAGCCATGTCAACTCACACTCTGTACTCTTGGTTTTTATGTGAAGTAGCCTTGCTGCTGTAGCATGAAAAGGTTCGATGTGGATGACTGAGCTTTTGTAACCCATTGCAGGTTTGCATTTGGGAAGCTTGTGTTCCTCGATAGATTCTATATGTGTGTATGTCTGCAGCTTCTTATTACCTTCCTTGTTTTTCCTGCATTTATCTGTCGGTCTGTCAGCAACTTTACTGTCTTTTTCTTTTATGAGACTGGGTTTTGGTCTAACTTGGATTCAGTTAAATTTTGGGAGTGATCTGGAAAGATTTGTGGACCCAGGAATTTTTAAAAGGATTCTTCACAATATGTTTGGAAATGAACTGCTTGCTCGCTGAGTGCTTTTCTTGTGGCCTCTTGGTTGCAGTGCTGAAGCCAGAGTTTTTTGTATTCTGATTTATTCTCAGTTTCAATGATAAACCTTTTCTGTATAAAAAGTATGTAGACCCCTTTACCATGTCAGACTTATTCTTGTATTAACATTTGGACTGTTGAATGGCTTCAGTAAGTTGTGAGGAGTTGCCGATTTGCAATATCTGTCTGCACTGAGAGTATTTCACAGCCAACCATCGGTTGGTAGAGAAAAATGGAGTTCTTCCCATTTCAAAAACTTCTCATCCAGAAAAAATAAGTATTTAATAGTATCTGTCCTGGACCTTGACAATGCATAGACTTCTCTCCAGGCTTTTTCTGTGAACAGGAGTCTTTTTCATGGTGTCGTCCACAAATGTATAAAGCCGCAGATTATTGTGAAACTTAAGTTCTCATGCCCAGCTTTTGTAAAACAGAACAGATATTACTCAGGCCACAACCGGCCTCTGTAACCATGGCAACCGGTATTTGAACACATCCTTGAGTAGCAATAGTAGTTATAGGCTGAATCCATATTTCAAATGGAAAATAGCAGAAGCTCCAGCTTTTAAGGGGGAAGTGTGATGTAGGAGTATAAATGAGCATTGTAGTACAAGTTCAACTGAGTAGTGGTTTATAGATGTCCTGCATAGCCATTAAAGATTCCTTTCGAACATCATATTTGTTTGACAAATTATGCCAAAGAATGGGTAATGATTGTGGCATGTATTCCTGTATTTTAAACAGATTCAGATTGATTGTTTTCTTCTAGTTAAAAGGCTGAAGTGATCAATATCCAGTTTCCAGACTTCCATTAATGCATACTGGACTTCCATCCCACCAATTTGAAAGACATGACAAACTAGAAAATGACAATAAATTCCACCGTTCACTGTGGGACTCTATGTATTATGTTGAATGAGCCGTTACCAACAAGCCTTGTAATGGATTCGTGAGACTGTTTTCCTCTCAGCATGAAACTTGACACCTGCATTGGAGCTGCTACCAACAGAGCTGCGTCACCTGCCTGCCTCTCCTATTTGCCCAGCTTTCTCTCACTTACACACATGCGCGCACACACACACACACACACACGTATAACAATAATGCACATGCAAATTTGCGCATGCAAAAACACACAAGTAGACAAAAGGCGTGTAGGTTCTATCACTCATTAGGTAGGAGGTTACCTGAATCTAACACCAGCCAGGTGGATGATTATACAAGTAAGCAATATTGGTCACATGTTGATTCCTTTTCACGTGAGGAGTTTGTTTGTTAAATTTGATTAATCTAAAATCTGTTTGCATTGATTCTCATGGCAGGTTTATTTATATAATTTTATTCTATGTATGGTGTTCCTTTGGCATACTTGACTTTAGTAGAGCTGCACAACAAAGAACATGTAAAATGGGGAACTTGCACATCAAGTGATTCCTTTGGCTCATTGTAGTAGACATAAAAACTTCCATCATCCTATCACTCCAGCTTAATATAGTAAAAAAAAAACTTGCATACTAGAACCTTGTTAACATGGAGCCACCCATTTTGACTCAAAAGCACAAGAGCAGAGCAGTAGTAAGTTCCTCATGCTGTATTTTCCATTGACCCCCCCGTACGTTGCCACCACATCAAGCCTTCTGGATAGTGATGACCTCATTCTGAATTGCGCCAAGTTGATCTTGTGTGACTAAAGCTGTGTGCTTTAGATCAGTTTGGTATCTTCTCTATGAGTACTGAGAGAGAGTATTGAATGTCTTGTTTATGCGACATTTATGTGAATATCATGACAGCTAAAGCAACTGACAAAAACAGACTTACTTTCAGCTAAGGTTATCCAGAGGAAAGGTATTGCTCATTCCAGATGTTCATATAAATGGTGAACGGATTGATGATGATTCATCATGAAGTAATAGTCAGGACTTCCAACCCTGTGTGTATGTGGGTGGATATATGGACAGTTGAGAAAAGTGAATTTATTCATATACTTGAAAGGCCAATAGACATTAGGACCAATGGAACAGGCCAGAAATCTGTCATCTCTGGAGATGGTGCTTAAAATAAGCAATATTCTGAATTGAAAGCATTCAGAGGAGAGTATCTATTTCCTTTTAGCCATTGCAGTAAAATCAACACAAGTACGAAAGCATATGAAATTAATTAAACTAAGCTGACTGTGATTTTTTTTGTTTTTTTTTTACTGGAAGCTGTAGAACAACCGACCCCCTCCAACTCTTCTGAAAATCTTTGACTTATTCATTAAAGCACTTTTTTGAGCAGTTATCTTTAGTCCAATTCCTTAGTAATGCTGTATTATAATAAACACCATGATCTAAATGGAAGAAAATGGTGCTGGACTTCCATTTTTGAAGTATGAGATGTATTATCTCAGGTGCACCAGTCTCATGTCTCATTGCAGAAAGTGAAGTTGCAAGTAAGAATAAATTTGAAGACATCTTACCAAAACTTGTTACGATCAAACCCTGGATAACTCTTATTAAAGCATTTATCCTACTGTGGCACTTCACAATTGTTTTGATATTTTTAAGACTCAACATTAAAATCATTTAGATATTTGCAAAGACTTTGACATTTTGATAGTTTTGTACTCTTTGGAAAATAACCAACATTTCTTCCACATTCCTTAAACATCATTAAGACTGCTGACCATGCCTGTGTCCTGCAGTTTTTGCCTCACTAATTATCAAATTGGCATTTAACACCACTTTGGATGATAATGAAGCCTGATAAAGTTGTGCTTTTCTCAGGCTTTTTATTATTCAGTAGCTGTGCTGATAAGCACAATCATGAAACACGCTGTGCACGTCCTGCAGCTTGTTTGTCCTCCAGCAGAGCCTCAGGTTTTTATTTTTGCTTTTTGTTTTTCACATTTTAGAAGCTGCCATGTTTTAATTACCCTTTCACCTCCATGTCTGGTTTTAACATGTAGAACAGCATTTGAAAATGTTTTTTTTTTTTTAAAATGCTACAGTTTCCCGGAGCCCTTGTTCTCCTGCAACATTTTTTATTGTTAACTAAGGTCGCTTTGATATGAGAAGTTTGGATTGTGCAAGGTTTTAGCTTGGAACCTTTTAACATCACTATTAAAATCTTGTTGCTCATTCAAAACCAGCTATCGTACTTGGGTGTAGTAAAGTAATCTTATTAGTGATATGATTAGTTTAATGTGTTACTTTACCCAAAAAAGTAATAGTTACTGTAATCTGTTACTTTGTTACTTGTGACCCACAGGGCAGCTTTGAACTATGCAAAACAGTGTTTTAGATATGGCTTTGTCAGTTTTGACCCAGCTTGGCCATTTCACCAAAACCAGCCCATCAACATACTACTCCGTCCAGAACTCCACTGGGTTTGGCTTTTTTTGATTTGAGGCTCTCCTATTATTGGATTAAAGGTCATGTTACTGTAATAGGGCCAGGGCATTCCCAGCAGGCACTGCTTTGCCTCATTGATCTATTGAACAATAGCCACATGTTCCTGTGCTCGGCCTCGTTTTCCTTTTTATCTCATGATTTCTTTGTCTGACTCGTGGGAAGTTTTCTCTGAATGAATGTGTTGCACTCACAAAATGTAACCTGCTTTCTTCTTGCCTCTCTGCGTTCTCAGTGAACGGCTTCTTTCTCTGTTGGTGTGATGTCTAGGTCAGTAAGTGAATGTGTGTCACTGACTTAGTCAAACTCCACAACATTTGAGACTCAAAACACTCCAAAAATTTTGTAGAATAGTCTGTTCAGTCCAGTCCAGTCATAATCAGTGAGCTTTCTGCTTGAGGTCAACAAATTCATTGTAATTTATGAATGTCCACTACAGAGAATTTTCCTCGCGCCAGGCAGGACAATCTAAGAACATTCAGTATTGTGCAGGATTCACACATACACGCTTCAGAGAGGCTTCAACAGTTTGGTTCACGCTTACTGAGAAATCTGGGGATGTCTTGTGGTGGTAATTACATTTTGGGCCCATCACTGCTTTGCTTGTAAAGCTTGTGGTGAAAAAGTAATAATAGTTTAACTTTTTTAAGAGGCAGCAAAGACCCAAGCTTATCAAATCATGTGTAATCTTACATCTTATCTCCTGATTAATTGTAGCTACGATTACAAGTATCGACGTGCAGCTGCCTCGACAATGTAGGCAGAATCTGGCACATTCAGACTTAATTTCCTTATCCTCCCTTGGCATGCTGTAGAAGCTAATTCACAGGTGCACTGAAGATTCCCCAGACTGGGGCTTTTATGGATTCCAAACCCCCAGCTACTGATCTGCTGCCAACAAGGCAGCATTTCTTTACCTTGCGGACTGCTTTCATTTTTTTTCCCCAACAATAAGCTTTCAGTTGTATGTCACCAGCTTGGAGAAAGCTCACTTTTCTTGTAATTTGCATATTGGACTTGATTCATGTAATAGCTGATATCCACGTACATTGTTTTGCCATGAAGCATTGGCCTGTCCAATGTGTTGAATTACCAGAGGAAGTCTTTCTGCCATTGTTGTGGATCACATGGAAAATGTTGCTTGCAGCAGAGTGGTACAGTTGAATATTTCGAGAGAGTCTGTTGTAGATCAAAGGAGTGTAGGTGTAACTGTTGGGTTTAAAACCAGGAGGGGGATGGAAGCTGTGTGCTTGTGTATTACAGTGTGGGAGTGCTCAATGCATCACTGATTACGAATTTATGTTTCCTGTCTGTGTGCGTGTGTGCGCATATTATTTCTTCCATCAGTTTCAGATTTATTGGCACTGGTTTAAGGCCAGTTGCTTCTTTTTCTGTTTTTGTGGTTTTTCACATGCTAGATTTTAGACTTTTGGCAAAATCCCCCTGATGTGGTGATAGATCTGAACGGCTTTTGGTTTGCAAGAAAGCTGCAGACTGAAAGCCTCCTGGTGCGGCAGGTGGACGAATTGCACAGTCACAGAACGCAAGCAGGTAAATGACACACGCAGGCCAAAAGATGGGACTGCTTACAAGGATTCAAGAGCATGGGACAGAGGTGATGAGTGATCCAGCAGACTGCCGTAGCAATCACTGGAAATGCAACTGTCCCTCATCCTGTCAAGTGGAGCTCAAGTTACAAGGTGTGTGTTGCTTTATTTGTTACAGGCGGCGTACAGTTGTAAAATTTCCTTCTAAAACTTGCCCTCTTTTGCCTGTAATTTTATCAACTTATTAGGCTTAATTGACCTCAATAGGCTGTTTGGCTGTTTTTGTAGTCACTCTGTCTCCCAGTTGATCCAGCTTGAAGCATTTGAAAGACTGTATGATTGAATAGATTGCATTAAATTCATGGTTTCCACATGACAGAACTTAATGACTTTGGTGATCCCCTGAGTTTACCTTGAAGGCTACCATGAGGTTCATATTTGCTGCTTTTAGTAGAAAATCTTGACAACTACGTGATTGGTATCCATGAAATTAAATGCATGTATTCTCATTCACAAACAGAGGAGTGTTTAACTCACTGCTGTGATTTCTGATGGTATACATTCAGAAAGGTCATATTATATTTTAGTGCCATTAAGTGTTTGGATGCCTGCCTGCTGAAATCAGTAAGAAAAAAAAAAAAACATAAACAAGTTTCTTTTACAGCCTCTACTCCTAAAACAAAACAAAAAACCCAAACTGATATCAGACGTGCCTTTTTCTGAACAAGGCGCATGAAATCGAAGGGTTACTGAGGGGGATTCCACGCTGTATTCTCACATGAGCCATGCACACACTGGATTTTTTAGGAGTCTAATGAGTTGGTTTCAGTTTAAGTGTTTGAGGGGGTTAACAATCACATTTGGTCTCAGAAAATCCCTTGTTATCATAGGGAATAAGAATTGCAGGATAGGATGCTCTGGTAGTAATCTGGCTTTGATGGAGATTCTGTCTTAGTGCTCGTCGGACAGATGTGGGGTGTTTTTTCTTTCTTGTTTAGGGGCTTTATTAGAGCTTCATATTTACTATCAAGCTACTGCACAATGGTAGTAGCAGTGTGTGAGTTGTATGTGAAAAGAATTGAAAGTTGAAGATTCAGTGAGGTTTGCTTATGAAATAAACTAGTCTATTGCAGATTTGTTGGTTGTGCAGTAAATTGACTTATGAGACAGATTCACATTTTACACAGGGTACAAATGGTTTTAAGGAAGGATATATGAATCAACTGAGAACATTTTTCTTAAAGAATATCCTTTAATTTGCTCGCTTGCAGTTTTACTCAGGACTCCAAATTATCTGCGTTGCTCCTACACACCATCAGCACGTTTTATCAGCCATACTGTACTGAGAGAGGGCTTGAACCTGAGCAGCTTTGTTTAAACTAGTTCCATATGCTCTGTAGCTATTTACAAAAGTCTCAATTTGTCATTTGATACCTTGACAAAGCCTCAAGGTAAATGTCCCAGACCCTTTGGAGACCAATACCATACTGGCGGTTCCACTGGTATGATTTTATTGTCCTGTTCTTTCATGCTTTTTCTTATCTCTGTACATTTTCCTGCGGTGTCTGTTGTTCAGGACCATTGTTTAGCCTTGTAGTGACTGAGGTGGCATTAATGGAGACATTAATTATTATCTGTGATTTATTTCTTTGTGGATGGTTTGTTTGCAGCGGATAGCAAATACAAAAGAAACCGCAAAACTGAGACTTCAGTAGGGAATCTAATCCCAACAGATAAAGGAAAAGGGAAAAGAAACAAAAACACATTTATATGTATACTTAAATACATCAAATTTAAATATTCAGACACCATTGACTTTTTAAAGCTAAGAAAATGTCTTATTGCTGGCTAATCTATGCTGCGCAGAAAAAGTCAGTGGTATGTTTGTTAGCTTTTTTTTTTTTTTTTTTTTTTTTTTTTTTTTTTTTTTTATGTACCATCACACTTTCACAATTTGATTGTAAGATAGTTGTCAGTGTTTAGGTTTAGTTCAGGTTTTGTCAAATGGAAATTTAAAGAAACATTTACAGACACAGAAATCTGAGTCTGTAAATTACCTTTATAAACAGAGATAACACTACAAAATATCTATTCTAGCAATTTGTCATATGCTTTAAGATCCAAAATTTAAATATTTTCTCATTTCTACTACTTTGGCTTGCTGCCCTTAACATATGTTGTCATAGATTTTTAAAAAAAAAGGTCCAAAAGCAATTATGATGTCTCAGAGGGAAATTTTAATTTAAGGTTGCTTAAACAAACCCGTGTGTATGTAAAACTTTGATATTGCATTTGCATATATTTTCCAAAATGGTGAAAAAAGGCATGACAAGAGTAAGATAGTTAAGATAGAGACTTTGCTAAAAGTCATCTGAGCTCAAATCTCTGGGCAAGCTCAAGTTTTTGCATACATCTTTTTTGTTCCTAAACTCTAAAGTTGCAGTTTTACAGTGAGAAAAAAAAAAACATTTTAAAAAGTAATCTTTGTTAAAATCTCGGAAGAAATTTTGATCTTTTGCAGGCTTTGCTGCAGATTTTGAAGGCCTTCTTTGTGCCTGCCAGGACCTTTTTGTATAATGCCTTATTGTAGTATTGCTGTCAGCTTTGGGATACAGCGGTAAAGTGTCAACGTGGCGTGCCAGAGAAACACCTTCACCCCTGCATGTGAACAAATCTCACATAGGAACCAGATTCTGAGCGTCTGAGTCAGGGCCATTAGCCAGTTGAGCAGAGGAGAGGCTCTTTGTGAACGTCAGCAGTGACCCTATCTGACCTCTGACCTCCCTGTCACAGAGCTGCTCTGTGTTCCCATTGGTCCCAGACAGGATGTGTTCTGTTAGGGACGTTGCAGCACTTTTCTTTACTCTTCCTCCATTCAGTATGGAACCGCAGAAAACTACAAGGCTCTTTCTCTTCGTGTTAATAAAAGACATCTTTTTTTTTTTCTGTCTTTATCTTATGACAAGTTTCAGTCTGTATGCAGAATTATAGTGATATCTTGTTTGCATAAACTAAAGAGATGCATACACATTTATATATTCCTGGAAAGGTAGGAAATGGAAAGTCAAGTGTTTGATCTCTTTGTATACTAAGAAAATTCAGCACATTCTGTTTATTCTTATCAGTTTTAGACCTGTGTTGACTTTATCTGATATGTGAAGGTTAAAATGACTCTTCTGCCCTAACGGTCAATGACGTAAGTTTGTTTAATCTTTCACCTTTGTTTTGTTTTTTGCATTTTATTTTTAACTTTGTTTTCGCTACGTGGATACAAAGAAGATTGTATAGAAAGGGATCCTTCTGCTTCTAGTTGGTACTTTACTGATGTTGCACAGAATATTTCTAGAGTCTTTGTCCCTAGCAGGGACCAGATAAACTATTTAAAAAAAAGAAAGGTAAATTTATTGCCAGCTTTACTGTGACATGTGGCATAATAATGGCATGACTGTGCACAAATGAACTGTTTCTTCATACTTAGAGAATGTAATTGTTTTAGATGCTACATGGGTAGTCTGTGTGTATCATTGCAGCATGCTGACCTGGAGGAAAGCCCACATGAATGGAAATGAAAAGCACTGCTTTGTCTGTTGTGGATATAAGCCAGACCTTTTATCAAGCACAGTAGAGATGCAACATTGGCTTCATGAAACTATTTAGTACATTAAAAAAGATTAAAATTGCAGTCCCATTTAAACAATGTCCTTTTCTATTCCCTCAGTATCTGCCTCAGTGAATTTTGACTGTATCCTCAAGTTTTAGACCTCCTGGACCTGGACTGGGTGATAATACCTACTTGTCCTGTTTTCTGCTTGTCTTCCACAGGTGTAGCTGAAGCCCCGGCCCACACCAGCTACCAAGATGGTGGTGTTGTCGCTTAAAATCTGCGTGCGCCAGTGCAACGTTGTGAAAACGATGCAGTTTGAACCCTCCACAGCCGTCTACGATGCCTGCAGGATCATCAGAGAGAGGGTCCCAGAGGCCCAAACTGGACAGGGTGAGCAGTAGAGCAAAGCTCATATATTATGGCAGAGATATGTGGCAACACCCGATATGTGCCCAGAGGAAAAATACCAGTTGAAATGTAGGGAAATAAAAAAAAGTTTGTCTTTAAGTGCCAAGACAACATGGTATAGTATGGACTTATGAAATCTCTGCTGCGTCTTGAGCTCTACAAATCCTGTCTGTGTTCACTGGCTTATAGTAACAGTGACTTGGAAAAGGACAGTGGGATGGTGCATTAGCTGTGAAGGTGGACACCCAACTGTTTCTGAGCAGCCTGCCATTGCCTTGTAAAAAAGTGGAAATTGTAATGCAAAGAGCTGATCGTGCTGAGTCTCATTTAGTTGGCTGTTGTGTCAGTTTTATAGTTTTACACATGAATAGATGCATCAGACTGAAAAGGCAAGTCAAATATGATACATACCACATGTTGGAGTGTTTATGCCAATGTAGATTTCTTTATGCCATTTGACCTCTGAATATTATCTGTTGGAACACTGCTCAGAGTAGATAACGTCATGGTTATCTTTTAATACGAGCACAGCGTTTACAATTAGTCAGTTATACAGTCACAAATTTTTTCCATGATGTCCATGTCCTCATGACATTCTCTAATCAATCATAGCTTTCCATTTTTATCAAATAGCAGGTCAGATTGATCTGTTTCACATGACTGCACCAAAGTTATTGTTCTCTTTTTGCAGTGGCATGTTTGCAAATGTGCATCAAGAGTAGTGTTTGGAAGGCTGTAATAAAAATGTCCCCCCCTTCTTTCTAGAGCTTTGTCTAAGGTGCTGCATTGATTACTATCTGCAAATATGATGAGCCTGAAGGGATGAAATGAGTAACTGCTGTGTCTGTTCAGTTTTTCTTGTCTGTGCCATAATCAGGTTCAGTGCAGAGCTGCTGTCCTGCAGTCTGTTGCTGCCATAAGGAATCATTTCCATCTTGTTACATGTCTAAAATGCTGATTTGTCTTCACTGCTCCAGCTTCAGACTATGGTCTGTTTTTATCTGATGAAGACCCCAGAAAGGGCATCTGGTTGGAGTCTGGAAGGACACTGGATTATTACATGCTACGCAATGGGGTAAATACAGCAATCAAATCCAGTAAAACTGTCAATAACTGTTGCTATGAAGTGAATATTTTTGCCTGACTGCTGAGTGGGAAAGGCCTATGGGAGCAACCTATACAAAAACAGTTACCTCGGGAGGTAAGGGTCTCTGAAATCCTAGAGATTAATGTGTGAATAACATTGATCTCAAAAACATGAACAAATAGGAGTTTAGTAAGCATGTAGACACAATCTACTACAACCCTCATATGACACATTACGTTGTGTTAATGTTTGAAAATGGTTCAGATGTTTTAATTACAACCTACTGACCGGTGAGATCTACAGTGTTTAATGATCAAACAGATTAGCAAAACGCATGTTACTGTAGCATATTAAAACAATTTATTTCAATTAAAAAAAAACTAAAAAAAAACTTCATGAACACAATTCAGGATAATTAAAACCATCTTTTCAAACACAAAGACAACAAAAATAAAAGTGGATGTCAAGAACATTTATAACGTCTAAAGCAGCTTTCAAAAGTGAGATTTAGAAACAGCACTCCAGCCAGCTGTGAAAGGCTTGCCAGCTTGTTTAAAAGTCTCTGATCTCTGCTGCCAAAGACCTGACTGAGTCTGGATGTCGGTGCAGCAGAGCAGCACTGCCTCTCAGTACATTGTGGTTGAGGTTGTGCTGCTCTAAATGCTCGCCCTTTCTTCAAATTCACCAAAGGCAACCTAGGTAGAAGGCATGACTGTGACCAATTATTCTGAACCAAATCTCACTTCATTGTTGTGATTGGAAGGGGAGCAGCAGGCTGTGATAGGCAGCCGTAAAATAAGGTTTTCTGGCCTGTGTCCTCTTTTCTTTCAAAGCAAACTGGATGAATTCGATCATTTTTTCAGCACTTACTTCCAGTCCTTCTTTTATCAATTCCTACATTCATTTCCTACATGATTTTTCCCATGTTGTATGCTCTCCAACTCTGTGATTAAACAGGATATCCTGGAGTACAAGAAGAAGCAAAGACCACAGAAAATCAAAATGTTGGATGGGGCCATTAAAACCATCATGGTGGATGACTCCAAAACCGTGGGCGAGCTTCTTGTGACCATATGTAGTAGAATAGGTACGTGAAATCTCTGTTTGTATTCTGTCCTTGTCTTTAGCTAAAAACATATTAAAATTGAACATCATAAAGTGTAACATTATTTAAATCTGATCTTCCAATATCAGATTTTTTCTATTTATTGCTTTTCTTTTTGCATCACTGATAGAATCAAAATTTAGGAGACACTGAAACAGAAAGATGCAAAAAAAAAAAATCTAAATAATTGACTCGTATCATTACGTTGAATCAAAGCAACATCCATTGACTCTAATTTCTCGTGTGTAACTCTTGTTGTTTTCCTCTTCTGGTCTCAGGCATCACAAATTATGAGGAGTACTCTCTGATCCAGGAAACAGTGGAGGAAAAGAAGGAGGATGGAATGGGCACTCTGAAGAAAGACAGAACACTTCTGCGTGACGAGAGGAAGATGGAGAAACTGAAGGCCAAACTTCACACAGATGATGATTGTAAGTTTAAAGAATGACAAAAACGTATTGAGAGATTTTCTTTTTTGTACTTAACAATAGTATGATCTTAAGAACTGAACAAATGTCTATATATAAGAATATTTCATTTCAGTACAGACTTGTACTTTAATGGCCTATTTTTCACAGGTGTATGTGACATCTGCCATGTTTCACTGGAATTTGAGTGTAATATATCTTGAGTACTTGACCTCAGGTCATATTCCTTTTTGCTTCCTATTTTTCATCTATTTTGCTTCAGATAGGAATCTGTGGTTCTGTCCGAATGACTCCTTCATTCTCTAATTTTCTGCTTCTTGTCGGATCAATAGTCTGATCTGTAGTATAAGTTCACTCAGAGGGGTGGATTTCGTGCAGGAGATGAAGGGAGTGGTGTGAGGCAAGCAGCCATGTGTAGCGAGATGGAAGAGGGTTTTGTAATATTTGAAAGCCAAGAAGTTCATACCACATTTTGTAAGCAAATACCCAATTTTTTTTCTTTATTTCTGGGCTCTTTCCCATGTTAAACTTGCAAGGAAATTTCTAAACTTCAGTTTCCTCAACATTTTATGTCTGTTTTACAACCTAAAACAAACATAAACAGACAGAACCAAACAAAGTGTCTGAAAAGGAGGACATAGAAGTAAAACATTTTTTCTGACCTCTTTTTTTTTTTTTTTTTAAATTAAATATATAACAATTAACTATGATAAAGTTTAATACTTTGAAAAATAAATCCTAAAACAAAAACAAAATCCCACCACATAATAAGCAGCAAATAAAGAGAAAACACTTGTCTGTCTTCTTCTAAATGCAATTTGTTTTTGTGTTTAAGTGAACTGGTTGGACCACAGCAGGACGTTCCGAGAGCAGGGGGTGGACGAGAATGAGACTCTCCTGCTTAGACGCAAGTTCTTCTACTCAGACCAGAATGTGGACTCCCGAGACCCGGTCCAGCTTAATCTACTTTATGTTCAGGTCTGCCTCTCACCTCAACACAGTTTTCTCCCACTAGATGTGGTTTTTCTGAGCAAAACAACATTACTATTTAACAGAACACATTAAATGAACTCTTAATGTTTATGTTGATACTAACAGTAGTAGAAGAGCAAACTCCAAGTCAAACTGGAGCCCATTAACTCTGGAAGTTTTCTCCACTTTGGAAATACAAGGTGTTGGCTCCCTTAAATCAGGTGTCTCTTTCTGGTTTCTTTATTTCCAGAAGGGGGGCGCTTAAAAATCAAAGAGTCATCACTCTCTTTTTATTTTTACAGTGACTGCAATGCCAATCTCACTTCATAAGCAAAGTTGCGTACGTGCAAAGATAGTCTTTAATGACAGACTCTTAACACAAGACAAATGTTAATCCGGTTCTTCCTCTTCCTTTATCCGTAAACCTTTTACTGTTGTTTTTTTCAGAGATATTGATGGATCCTGGTTGTCTTCAGATTATTGTCTATAAAACGTAGTGTTTTATAGGGAGGGAAATCTGCGAGAGGAGAGAGGCGGCAGTTACTCACATAAATGTACATTAACATGCAACTAGACCTGCTGGTAAAAACAGGGCTGGAGATCAATGCTGAAAGACGGCGTGTGACATGTTATTCTTCAGATGAAATCACACATCTTGCTCTTTACATGGTGATTTTTTTTTTTAAAACTTCCTTAAGTATTCAATTTATGCTTTTTGCCCCTTTAATTTTTTAAAAGGCTTGTTTTGACACAGAATCTGAAACCAAGCCATTAAAACCGCTATGTGCAGTCAGATAAAATGTGAAATGTGTGTGTAGAAGACAAGCTTTTTTTCAAATAGAGTGCCATGAAAGCAGAAAGTCTGCCTTCTTTAACAGTTTGTTTGGCGCAGAAAGAAATACAGAACTGTTGCTTTTGTCAAAGTGTGGGTGTCTGCAAAGCTCATTTCAACAATACAATGTGTGTCTCTGGGCAGAATTGGAAGAGAACCCAAAGGTGATGGAAAAACCCTGTAGAAATATCAACAAACTGCAGAATTATTATTGTTTACTGTTAAACTGAAAAAAAAAAAATGCAGGAAAAAGGACATAAAAAGGAAATGTGAAGAAAGTAATAGAAGAAAAAAAGTAGATTCAGCATTTGTGCCATTTTTTAAGACCTGTACAGTACATAAAGAGTCTTCTGTAGAGCTATTTTAATAAATAAATAAATAAATAATACGCTTGCCCAGTTACCATGAGATGTCATGGTTTCACTAAAAACATTGAGAAATACTGATAAACTACTACTGTACAGTTATTTAGTGATTATTCATTTGAACTTCCTCCTCACTGGAGGATAAATAAAAGACATCTGTTGGATGCTGTCTGCTTCTGACACTCTATAAGCCACTGGGTTCAGAAATCTGATTTATTTTATCCTTCATGCATTTTGAAAAGAATGTGAAAGTTACAAATGCTTACATATTAACTGTTTGGCCCATAATTATTGCCGATATGAGGATCAGACCGCACATTTGTGTGATTAGTTCAGATATGCTGGCAAATCAACAGATTTTTTTTTATAAATGTGTCCCTTAAAACCAACAGTGAACATCACAATAAATTTCAGTTTGTCATTTTTGTCCTCACAGGGCATTTTCAAAGAGCTATAAAAGGACAAACAAGACAACTCTCATATATGCACATTCTAAAAGTAAAAAAAACAGTCATTTAAAACACAAGTCAATTAAAAAAAAAAACCCAAATATAAGTCATTTATATGAATAACGTTATTATAGATGGTGTATAACTGCTTCAGCTTTGTGTTATGAGGTCAAATTTTTCCTTTTTTTTTTTCCCTTTCTTTTTTTTTTTTTACAGGCTCGAGATGATATCCTAAATGGTTCCCACCCAGTGTCATTTGACAAGGCCTGTGAGTTTGGAGGAATTCAGGCTCAGATCCAGTTTGGTCCTCACATAGAACATAAACACAAGCCTGGATTCTTAGAGTAAGCATTTATCTGCGTCTGTTCATTCAGGGATAAACGGATATTTTGCCAGATACAAGGTGTCGGAGAAATTAGACCAGAATCAGCATTCAATTCAATTCAACTTTATTTGTATAGCGCCACTTCACAATAATGTTGTCACAGGGCACTTTACATACACGAGTCAACATACACATCATTTCGAGCCAATGTCTAATAGATAATAAAAAAAAAAAAATTCAAGTTATGAACAAAGAATAGTTTATTTTGATGTTTGTGGCTGTAGCAGTGATCTCATTTTTATTGCTTGAATTTCATACTTATATAAGTTTAATGTCTTTCCAAGTCTGAAGGAATTTCTACCCAAAGAATACATAAAACAGAGAGGAGCCGAGAAGAAAATCTTCCAGGTTTGTTCACGTTATCCTCCCTGTTAATGTGTATTTTTATATTTTCTTGATTATTTTTTAACTTTTCATTTGCTCAAAAAAAATCTAATCAACAGGAACACAAATATTGTGGAGAAATGACAGAAATTGAAGCTAAAGTAAAATACGTCAAATTGGCACGGTCTCTGCGGACATATGGAGTCTCCTTCTTCCTTGTCAAGGTAAGCTGAAAGTCGAACGTTTATCTTTGTGCTTTGACCAAAACTTTAATAAAGTGCCATTTTATTCAAAGCGATTTCCCACCCTCCATAAGAAGTACAAAATATTGCCTCAAGTTCTTTTCATTCCTTTGAAATTGGTAGTTTTTAATGGGATCCTTATATTGGAATTAGCTGAACTGTAGTTGGAGCCTTTTATCTCCACACTGTGAAAACTGTCTTCTGGGCTTGGTATTAACCGGATCAAGAGATTTATGGCAGTAGCAGCGTGTGGGGAAAGTGTTTGTGTCATTTGAACTTTAAAAACTTTTGAGACATCCCATTTCTAAGGGGGGGGGGGGGGGGGCTCTCAAACACAAAGTCTGACCAAATCAAAGAAACAAACCATTTGGAGATTTACTTTTTTTACACACACATCTGCATCTTTGTATGTCTCTTATATTCAGAAACACACATACAAGAAAACAAATCCAAGCAGCAGCACCTTCTCAGTGTTCCTGGACCCCATTGTCTGTGCAGCTGACATGATTTCAGATGGAGGAGGGGAGAAAGTGGAGTGAATGAGACATAATGGGAGACATCATGCAGGCAACTTTTGGTAAATTTACTCGGCAGAGCAAGTCCAGCTGCGGGGAGATTCCAGCTGTTGGGAGCAATTTGCTGATTTTCAGAGCCTTTGAAACTGCTGTGATGAGAGAGAAATAGCTCTCTTTCTGTGTGTGTCTTTTGAAAAGGACATCCTGCAGTTATGTCACGGGAAGTATCCCTGTCTGCATAAAGTGCTTTCCCCACACTTTTTCTGACTTCATTGCTTTGTAAAAAAAAAAAAAAAACAACCAAAAAACCAAAGGAATTATTTCAACTTCAGTTTCTGAGTCACTATCAGCCACTTCCTGGCTTTTCATCAATAGCTTTCATCACCAGAGGATAAGGTGAAAGATAAAATACATATTAAAAAACAAAAACAAATGTTGTGCAGTGGATCACACATTCCAGTGTCCACTCTGCCTTTTATGCTTTCTTAAAATAAACCTCATGAAACTCGATTTTACCGCCAACCATTCCCGGTTGTCCTTGATCAGTTTGCCATCATATCTGCTCACCTTTGTTGTGTCTATGATTCTTGATGGTAATCCAGCAGTGCAGAAACATCTTAGATCCTGGAAAAAAAATGCAGCTTCCATTCCCTAACCTATGACCTTTGGAGGCCTCGAAGAGTTTATAGGCCCTCAAGGACTGTCGCTCCCCTCACCTCTTTGCCCTCACGTCACAGCCCATCACGTTCTCTCCGTCTCTTCCCCAAAGGAGCAATTGCTCTTTTCTGTGCAAGGGAAAGAAAAAGAAGTCCTGGAATTTAGTAAGTGTTTAGAATATGACATTAAAGGCTTTCTGAATGAAGGGGGGATGGGAGTTGTTGGCAGGCTGATAAAGACATGATTAAGACATAGCATTTTAATTTTTAACTGGGAAAAATGGCTTTTTTTCTTGCTTTGGATGGGTGGATGAATAGCTACGCTGGCAGATTAGGGCGACGGAAGAATTAGGCTTTCATGCTGTGAGGGCCATGAATTAAATTTTGTGTAGCTTGTATTGTTAATCTCTCCTGTTCTCTAAATACCTTTGATTCCAGTAATACTCACAGTGGGCAGAGGGAAATGAAAGTAAGTCAAATGAGTGGTGGATTTGCTTTGTACTAAAGGGAACAAAAAGCACATTTAAGTTGCATCATGAAGATCATGTAATTACAATGTTGTTGATCAACTGTTTTTATTCATTTAATCTATCCCCACTTAAATAATGTGTTATCCCAAAGGTAACAGGTTTGCCCATGCAGGCTTCCCAGGTGGACCGTAACAAGTGCTGAAAGAGCCCAGAGTTTTGACCCACATTCCACAAAATGTCAGGGAGGAGGTTTAAAGCTGGTAATGAGGTTTTAATCATGATCTGGTGGGAAAATGGTGTAATGAAGGGCAGAAGATCATTAGTTTGTCAATAAGTCTGGGAGAAAACTGTTCGAAAGCAGCATGCCTTAAAGAAATGTTGGAAGAGATTTGCTTGTTCCTCAGTTTACAGTGCAAAACATCATCAATGGATTTAAGCCCTCTGGAGAAATTTCAGCACCGCATTGAGAACTGTCATTTATCAGCAGCTGATATACCCAGATGGGCAAAGGATTACTGGGGACGACCTTCATCAAGCACTTCCATGTAGAGTTACATTAACAAATAACACTTCAGGCTCTACTGTGCAAAAAGGAAGACTTGCTTTAACCTTGTCCAGAGGGATGTTGGCTTCTGTGGTCTCAGAGGCATTTTAAGACGGACATTTTGCTGCCTTTGTTAGCAGCAACGGTTCCTATGTTGTGCTACAGCATGTTTCTAATGTTGAGTTTTTATCAGATGGAAGCATTTTAGTGTTATTGGTCATCGCTATCTTACATTTGTTGCAAACATGTTGCCATTTGTTACCATATGATGTTTGGAGTTTTACTCCATTTTCCTCTCTGCTGTGTAGTACTAGTCAGTCAGGCTCTGGAGTTAATATATTATTTGTTTCTACAGGAAAAGATGAAAAGTAAGAACAAGTTGGTGCCGCGGCTCCTGGGCATCACTAAAGAGTCTGTGATGCGAGTGGATGAAAAGACCAAAGATGTAGTTCAAGAGTGGCCACTTACGACTGTAAAGAGGTGGGCAGCGTCCCCCAAGAGCTTCACCCTGGTAAGACATGCATACGTCATTCTGCATATGCTGAACTTGCTGAACAAGAAAAGCTGCAATGTTTGAGCAGAAAGTAACACAGCCTTACAGCTCATTTATCTCAGAAATGGCATTACCCTTATGGTTTGGCGCTGCTGTGGAACTTATTTTTTTATCTTTTGTTCCTCCTCTTTACTCTGAACAACAGCTCCTAATATTAAGTAAGAATGATGAGCTCAAACTTAAGTAGAGGCAGCAGACATCAGCCTGCCTCTGTCATCTTCCACTTGTACATTTTAGTGATTTGTTTTGGTCTTTTCTGTCAATATGTGTCGTGTGTTAGCGCCCAGGCAAGCAACAACAAGGACCTAATCTGCCACTGTTGAATGAATGCAACATATTTTCTGCAAGCTAATTTTTTAGAGTGACTTTCTGTTTAGACTGTGTTTTATGATACTGATTTATACTTGGGTGGGATTAATTTCCTGTTTACGTGTAGAAAGAGGCATCGATTTCCTTGGAGAACGTGTTGATCATTTGAAGGGGGGGGTATGACGGATTGTTGTAACATTTTGCGTGTTGTTTCTAAAGTGGACAACTTGTTCTTTTTCATCCAGAATATAGTGTGAACGTGTATCACTGAAAGTGTAGCAATCCTTTGCCGAGAGAGAACACTTCTATTTCCTGTATTAAGTCTACCCCAAGATGACTGTGGGGTTAATCTGACTCTGCGTGCTGCAGCAGCTTGATGTCAACCAGCACAATGTGTGGCGTTCATCTGAGACTAGCTGTCTCCATGGATTCACATTAATCCTCACAGTAAATCCTCAGCCTGTATACAGTGCAGTCACTGCACTGGATGCACGTTTCTGATGGGACTTTGTGTGTAGGACTTTGGGGAGTACCAGGAGAGCTACTACTCTGTGCAGACCACTGAGGGGGAACAGATCTCTCAGCTCATTGCAGGTTATATCGACATCATCCTCAAAAAGGTGAGATGTTCCATTTATCTCTAGAAGCATTGATGAATCCTAGAGATTAAATATCCTCTTGCAGCTCATATGTTCCCAGATCTGATAGCGCGTGATTGACCGGATCTGCTTTATTGTTCAGGGTGACTAACTGACCCATGTATAATTAAAAGGAATGAAGACTTAATTTGTACCGTGCAGTATTTCTATGCATGAATCATTTTTCAAAGTGAGCTCTTAATTTCAAAATGTATTTTTGCATGCTTAAACGTATGATGGGTACATTGGGGACAAACCTTAAAAAGATTCCTGTTCAATGTCACATTTAACATTTTACCTCCTTCTGGTAAATCCTAAACCTGAAAACAGAATCTACTATATGTCACTCTAAAATCAGCTTGCTGCTCTGTCTCTTTGGCCTGTTGATACATGCTGCAGAAGCAAAGCAAGGACCGTTTTGGATTAGAAGGTGACGAGGAATCCACCATGCTTGAAGAATCTGTATCTCCAAAAAAGTAAGTAAATTAGCTCAACTAAAATAAGTGTTTTAAATATTTTAGCTAAGGCTCAGTTTGTTAAGTGATGAACTTGCCAAATTGATAATATATTCTAATTGCATTTTCTTTTTAGTCTTTTTGTTGATTCCCTTTTGATTCTGAATTTGTATTTATACTTTACAGTATGAATTACATTTCAACATGCGGTGACAACATACAAGGCTTTCAGATGTTATTCTAACAAAGATTAGGTCCTAATTTCCCTTCTTCTGCTACTTCTGATTGCAACTTGATCATAAATCTTCAAAGATTTTGCCACAGAAAGATTTTCTTAAGACAGTCAAATGCTCCATCAGAACATTTCCTTATTGGATACATTTTTACCTATTTTACCCATGGTAGACGCACATTTGCAGCTGAAGCCAAGCCTCTTTTGATATAGCTTTTCAGCTTTCAGCTTTTTTACATTTGGTTCTGAATCTTTTTCTTTCTTTTTTTTTAATCTATGCATGTGCCAACAGCAAAAGTTTTTAATACCACAAAGGTATAGCAAGCCAATTTCTAAGGCTTCGTCTGCAGCAGAACAAAACAAACCTTTGTCTTTCAGAGGTGGGAAGACTTTGTAGTGCCAGTATGCTCTGTGTTCAGTGTCACACATGCACACAATCCTCACTGCCTGATGGTAAATTTGCCCATTAAATATTTGCACTTAAACAAACAAATGACGTGGTCTCTTTTTTTTTTGTTGCAGAAAGTACAAAATATTTGATCTGACATGCTGATTGCACACTTTTAGGTCCACCATTCTCCAGCAGCAGTTTAACCGTGTTGGCCGGGTGGAGCACGGCTCTGTCGCACTGCCAGGGGTGATTCGTTCAGGCTCCATCGGCACCGAGTCGCTTAGCATGGGTACCATGCCTTCCCCTCAGCAGCAGATCACCATGGGTCAGATGCACCGTGGACACATGCCGCCACTGGTACGAAATGCTGTTTGTTTGATAAATTATGTGAATGCCACTTGTACAAAAGTGTTATTGTTTTTTGTTACAATACCTGTCACTACAGGGGGTTGGCCGGGTAATTAGATAATCCCTCCAGGCTCCATTTGTTAAAACATATTTTTCTTTGTGTGCAGAGTTCAGCTCAGCAGGCTCTGATGGGAACCATCAACACTAGTATGCAAGCTGTACAGAAGGCCCAGATAGATCTGGGAGAGGTTGACAACCTCCCACCACTGGGGCAGGACATGGTACTGCACACTACACCTCGTTTTAAACAGACAAATATTCTCCTGCTAAGCTTATAAACTACACTTTCAGTTTCTGCAGACATCCAGTGAGAATAGCTGCAAGGTTTTTAGCTGATAAGTATTTGTGGACTATGTTTAGGCATCCAAGGTGTGGATCCAGAACAAGATGGATGAGTCAAAACACGAGATTCACTCGCAGGTGGACGCCATCACTGCAGGAACAGCTTCTGTTGTGAATCTCACAGCTGGTCAGTGACTATGGCATTAATCAGCATTGCTTTTCTTCATTCTTCTGAGGGACGCGGCTCGGTGTGTGCGCTAACAGGACATAGATACTGGATGATGCAATTTTCTGGACAAAGTATCTTAAATCTTATACCAGGGCAACGTTCAAGATCAAGCAGGCTAGAGATGGGATTGATTGAATTACTGTACTTTTCGAAACTCTTAATGAAGGCAGTGAAAGTGCACAAACTTAAGCCCACACTTTTACAAGTACGTTTTAGGGGTTGCCACATTCTGCAGTTAAAATCATTTGGCCAATTACTAAGGTTAAAGTAGGACTTTTCCATCAGCCTGCTGTTCATTACCATCACTGAAGTAGTCATATAAAATCTAATAGCTGCCTTGTATCCTGCAGTGGTTTTTCCCTAAATAGATTTATATATTTATGCATTTAAATGAAAATATTTTGGACTATTGGTTGAATTAGTTCATGAATCTTGGAAGCATTATTTGTTCAAGTTTGTAGTTGCTTTGTTCCACTCACATCTTTTTGATTTCGCTTACCTTTTTCATCCCTTCCCCCTGCTTCCTCTCAGGCGATCCAACCGACACGGATTACACAGCTGTAGGCTGCGCCATCACCACCATCTCCTCCAATCTGACTGAAATGTCAAAGGGTGTGAAGCTGTTGGCTGCACTGATGGAGGATGATGTGGGAGGAGGTAATGACCTGATGAAGGCTGCCAGGACTCTTGCAGGAGCTGTGTCTGACCTGCTGAAGGCTGTGGAGCCAACATCTGGAGAGGTGAGTGCATCCACTACAAACTCCTTGCACTTCTTTTTGCACTTAGCATTGTATCTGTTACAGTGAGATTTTTAAAGGCGTTTAGCTATCATGCTAAAATTCAGTTGTGTAGTTGACATTGAAACATGTCATGAGGGTACAAAAGAAGAAGGAATTCAATATTGTTTATAAACGATAAAAAATTTTGAAAGGGAAACTATGAAAATGGAGAAATCTGTAAAAATGAGGAATTTTTTTAATTCAAACGACGAGTAAACTTTTGAGCCTTAAATCTTTTTTTTTTTTTTTTTTTTTTTTTTTTAAATTACAAACCTGAACTACATAAGTCACAGAGCTGAAAAATGCTGACAAGTTTTGTTCTCTTAATAAAGTTATGTCCATCTTGTCCTAAACATAGCCTAATTACATTACCATACTCCTTCACAGCTAACTGAATTGTCCCGCGTGAAGTGAATAAAGATCCAAGTCTCCAAGCTAACTGGCAAATTTTTTTTTGCTTTTTTTGAAGGCAGCACAGCTGTTGCAGACCAATCCTTCCCTGTGCAAATGTAGCCAGCTGGGATGTTGTCACCATGCCCATAAATGCTGTGTGGTTGCTTTAATGTGAATCATCCAGAAGTTAATGTCCTGTACAACACTTGACTTCAAGTCTGCCCTCTCCATCCCAGTGTTTAAATACAGTTAAAATCAGATGTCGATTGTTTTTTCTGTGTGTTTATGTTTCTGCAGCCCAGACAGACCGTACTGACAGCAGCAGGGAGCATCGGTCAGGCCAGTGGAGACCTCCTGCGCCAGATTGGAGAAAATGAGACAGACGAAAGGTTCCAGGTAACACCTCAGACTCCATTAATCATTAATAATGTGTTCAGAAAAAAAAACCTTCACACTTTATAACTAAGGCAACGTAACGGGAATATTTTCATGTTTGAATTACTTGTGTTTAAACTGAAGTGTTATCTATTTATATTTAGTAATGTCACCCATGAGATTTGACTTTTCTCTTGCCTGTCCTGTTTTGCACTCTAACACTGTTTTGTTAATTTAAAGCAATACTTTCATGATGAGTTGAGCAGATGTGCAGAGGCTAAATGTGTTGTTTGTAATGAGATTAGGCTGTTGGCACAGCAGCTCTGATTAGATTTATGAAGTTAAGGCTGTGTTAATGTCACACGGTTAAACAGCACTGCTATTCCTGGAATAAAAAAATAAGAAGAAAACTAAATGGGATTCCACTAAATCGTCCTCTCCCTGTGAGACGTTTGTGGATCTTTGGTTCTTCGTTGCATTTACATACAGCTACGGACATTATCTGTAGAGAATAATATAACTTTATCAGCATATTTGAGTGCTACATTAAAGCTTCACTGTGTCCCATCTGTCAGTTCTAGCATGGTGAAAATTACATGGAGGTACATAATGATTTCATGCCCTGTTGCTGTAGGATGTCCTGATGAATCTGGCCAAAGCAGTGGCCAACGCAGCAGCCATGTTGGTGCTGAAGGCCAAGAATGTAGCCCAGGTTGCAGAGGACACAGTCCTGCAGAACCGGGTCATTGCAGCTGCGACACAGTGCGCCCTTTCCACTTCTCAGCTGGTGGCATGTGCAAAGGTACAAGTATATGTTTTATATAGTGTTGACAATATAACAATACAGCTATTCTGTTACATATTAAAAAAATCAAATGGGACTTCTTTTGAAAAGAGTCTCACAGGTCAGTATTGGGCATTGCTGAATAAATATACATTTTTAAATTTTTTTAAATTTATTTTTGTGATAAGATTACTATCTTTGAAACTATTGTATGACAATGCTTTGTTGTTTAACATGTAATAAATGATCATAAGCAGATTATAAGAAAATATTACTGTATCAATGTCAATGGTATTAAAAAAGTCTGTGAGTCACTTGCAACAGGCAAATGCATTTATAGAGTTGATTTGTTAAAATACTCCAGCAAATTTATTAAATGCCCTCAGTCCTCCTCATTTAGTGCAACCCTAATTGTACAACCCTCATGTCTCTAATTAGTTGAAATGGTTTGTTGGCTCCCAGGCTGAATTGTTGCATTTAGTAACCAGATCCTCACCTCTCAGTTGCAGTGAGATGAGAACAGTCTGCTTAATGCCAATCAAATCTTGTTTCCTTCCTCTATTAAATGAGTATATTTTCTAAAACATCTGAATTGTTAATTAATGATAAAGAAATCTCCAGCTATGTTTTAACTTCAATGTAAAATTAGGTAAATTTTTATGTTACATCTTAGAGACAAAGTTTGAATTTATCTTCTTCTAATGTATGTTTTTTTCTTACTAAATTATGCTTTTTACCTTGCCGTTGGGGTAGGTGGTGAGTCCGACCATTAGTTCCCCAGTTTGCCAGGAGCAGTTAATTGAAGCAGGAAAACTGGTGGACCGCTCAGTGGAGAGTTGCGTCCAGGCCTGCCTGTCTGCAACTGAAGATGGCGAGCTCCTCAAACAGGTCA
>NC_136619.1:18528278-18553278 GCF_933228915.1 Telmatherina bonti | reverse complement strand
TGCTGAGCGGCAGACTAAGTTTCACCTCTCATATCTTTCTCTATCCAAACTATCCATCTGGTATCTCTCCACATCAGTCCCATTATCTGTCAGATGAATCACACACTGATATTAATAACTCTCCTCTTCCACCATGAAAATTAAATGATGCCCTCCAGCTGGTTAGTTGAATTTAATGCCAGACTTATCGCCATCACAGCTGTATATTTATCTGTGTTAATAGAGGCCGAGACCCTAGTCAACCGTTGCCTTGGCAACTGATTAATGAATTAATTTTGTTTTGGTTTTTTTTCCCCCAGCTAATTCTATTTTGCACTCTTCTTAAATCTTGAATACGTTTTGTTTGCGTCAGCAAAAGCACACAAAATAAATATACTCTCAGCAAATCACAGACAGTGGCAGAAAACTGCTGATTAATGGTGATACAAATGAAATATTTTATGTGAAAGGCGTCTCTAGTCGACATCATGCTGAAAACTAATGTTCCTGTTGGTCAAATGATATGTGAAGTCAGGAAAGGACACTTATCTTTTCATAAGGAGAAGTTGAATTTTGTCTCAGTGATATGGGTTGTCATACACACACTCCTTTCTGTTTTCTGTGGGTGACACTCGTGCTTAATTAACTTAATAGCTGCAGGCGTAGCTTTCTCTCTCAGCAGGAAACTGGAACGTTCTCAGTATCATTCTCCATAAAAACCTCTTCTTGTTAATGTTTCTCCTGAATGCATAAACAAGAGAAGTGGAAGAGAAACAGAGCTGCTTGCTGATATGAACAAACAGAATCTCAACTTTTAGCCACAGAAAGATTTATAAACGTTTGTGTAGAAGAGCTGCTGCTGACTCTGTAGTTAAGCTCACGTCAATTTCAAAGATTTTTTTGAACATTGATTTTTATAGTGATTGCATTTTTTTTCATTCTTCCCCCAACTCATGGAAATCTGTGTGTGCTCTGTATGTTTTAGGGCGCTGCAGCTTACCCAGAAAATGAGGACCAGCAGCAGAGACTGAGGGAGGCTGCAGAGGGGCTGCGTGTGGCCACCAATGCTGCTGCCCAGAATGCCATCAAGAAGAAACTAATAAACAGACTGGAGGTCAGCAGAGCTATGATAGCTGTTCTTTCACCCTAGTAAAAAAAAATCTAGATGATGTGGTCTCTTTGGAATTTAGCCAGGCTGGTGATGAATAAACACACTGAAGTAAAACCAGACTTCATTTCCAGCAGCACCAATCCTGAATGTCATCAGAGTACTTAGTACAACTCAAGACATCAGTTGGCATCAGAGCATATTCTACATTGTTAGAGGGGAGTTTTAGGCAGGTATTGATTTCATGTTATTTGTTCCTTGGAAAGAAAATATTAAGTAAAAAAAGATTAATTACTTTGTATTGGATTCTTACAATGAAAATAACTCAGATCTAATTAATAAAATAGCCACCTTTTCGCAGCATTTCTGAATCTCTTCACACCTGTTTGTACACTGTGCTTTTGTAAAATTGTTTTCTGTTTTTCAATTTAGAATTCAATTTTTTTGTTACTTTCAGTCAAGAGAAATATTAGAAATTCAACATTTTATCTATCCTGCTGTTTACTTTTACCTTCTGGAAGGAAACCTTTTTCTTAAATCAAAGGCGACAGAAACCCATGCAAAGCAGGCATTATAATGCCTTTAAACTGCATATTTATTAGTATATTTTTATCATCCCGATGAGTAGCTATGGTAGGAGAGAGAGTAATCGCTAAAGATCATGTGCTGTTTAATCCTGTTTAAAATGTGGATGTTTTTTTTGGGTTTAATCCTCAGAATGCTGCCAAGCAGGCTGCGGCGGCTGCCACGCAGACCATCGCCGCTGCCCAGAACGCTGCCGCCTCCAACAAGAACACAGCTGCTCACCAGCAGCTGGTGCAAAGCTGTAAGGTGAGGATCGAAGCAGACAGTGGAGTTCCTTTTACTTTCTGATGTTTTTGGTTTTATTTCTCATTGTTAAATGCACCAAAGTTCCCGCTGTTCTGTCTTATCATCACTGAGTAGAGTCATGTGAAAGGATTTTAGAGTGGAGTGTTTAGTTTATCTGTGAAAGCTGCTGTTTGAATAAATTTAAACTTGCCTGCTTGGTTTGTGTGTGCATGTACAGGCCGTAGCAGACCACATCCCACAGCTCGTCCAGGGAGTGCGAGGCAGTCAGGCCAAACCAGAGGACCTCAGCGCACAACTTGCCCTCATCATTGCCAGCCAGAACTTCCTACAGGTGCAGCATCTTGTAGCTTTGACATTACTTAGTTAAATTGGACAAGGGCTTGTTAAAATTTCATGCCTCCACACTCACTGAGTAACTTGAGCCCTACATAGAGAACCAGGCTGAAGGTATAAATAGTAATTCCATCGTGTGGGACCCATTAAAATAGGCTTGCAACCTCTTTTTGCTGTAAGCAGGAATTTAAAGACACACAGGCAATGTCATTGTTTTAATTCTTTGGTGGTTTTATTAAAGCTCTACAATGTATTACTGGTAAAATTACACCAAATGAAAATAATTGATGTACACTGCACGATATATTTTTATAGCAATTATTTTCATGCAGTTTTTAAAAATTTTTTTTTGGTATTTATGCATAATATGTGCATTTCTTTTTCTTTTTTTTTCTTTGCTCTCTAGCCTGGTAGTAAGATGGTGACTTCGGCCAAGTCGTCTGTTCCCACGGTGACAGATCAGCCTGCAGCCATGCAACTGGGTCAGTGTGCCAAAAACCTGGCCACCTGCCTGGCTGAGCTGAGGACGTCTGCACAGAAGGTAGAGCACAGATACACAGGGGAGTTAAAGCCCGTGTCAGTGTAGTGAGATAATCACTTCATCTTTCACACCTAATTATCATGCAAAAAATATGATAAATACAACTGCAACTTGCAGCGTGCATTGACGGCCTTTAAAAAAAACAAAAAAAACCCAAAACATTTCTACCCAAAGTTTCACTGTTATCCGTGAGATTCAATAATTATTGGAAGAACAAGATATAATTGACAGACTCTACCTCTCCAGGCTCATGAAGCTTGCGGCCCCATGGAGATTGACTCTGCATTGACGGCCATTCAGACCCTGAGAAGTGAACTGCAAGATGCCAAGCTGGCTGCTTCAAATACCCAACTCAAGCCTCTACCCGGAGAATCGGTATGTGTAAGGCCCCAAAAGCACGCCAAATGCAAAGCAAAAAATGTTTTGCTGCAAGTTAAGGAAGTAGTATAAGAGGAACTACTTACTACCAGCAAGCTGCACCTAAAGCATAAAAGGCATATCAGCCAAATATTTAGCTTAAGCTGCATTGATAAAAGTAGCTGCTTCTCCTTTGTTTTTCCCCTTTTTTTTGCTGGTTTAGTTGGAGAAATGTGCTCAGGATCTGGGCAGTACCTCAAAGTCTGTGGGATCCTCCATGGCTCAGTTGCTTACCTGTGCTGCTCAAGGAAATGAACATTACACTGGTTGGGTTTAAATACATAATACCGTTTGTAAAATTTAACATCCAAATACCTGATAATATTTCTACAACAATTTCTCTGTGATAATATTTGTAGGAATAGCAGCCAGAGAGACTGCTCAGGCCCTGAAAACACTCGCCCAGGCAGCTCGTGGTGTCGCTGCTTCCACCACAGACCCCAAGGCTGCTGCAGCCATGCTGGACTCTGCTCGTGATGTCATGGATGGGTCAGCACTTCTAATTCATGAGGCCAAGCAGGCACTGGTTTCCCCTGGAGATGCTGAGAGCCAGCAGAGACTGGCACAGGTGGGAGGATACAGGCTTGCTCAGGGAAGGGCTGGATCTGCTTGCTTTTGAATTCTTTTTAAAATCATGGAAGACTCCAAGGTGGCATCATTAAATGGGAGTGCAAAGAAAACTGCAGTCACTGTGTTTGTGAGAATTTGCAAACTTCTTCCTTTACAGAGTCTCTCTAAGCAACAATTTAAGTTTAGGGTTTTAGTTCTGCTAGTTTGCCTCTACCTGCCCCTACAAACCCTGACTTTTACAAACTACTGCGTATTCCAGGTGGCCAAAGCAGTCTCTCATTCCCTGAATAACTGTGTCAACTGTCTGCCTGGCCAGAAGGATGTTGATATGGCACTAAAGAGCATTGGCGAGGCCAGCAAGAAGCTGCTGATTGAGAATGTGAGTCACCAGATCTCTTTCTCTGTCTTCACTTGTTTCAACAGCATTGTTGGTTCAGCAGGAGTAGAATACAGATGTTTTATATTTGCTTCTGCTTTAGTAATGTTTTCAAAGCAGGCAGTCTTATTGCTGTTGCACTAAGAAATAAGATGCAATTACTTGTTAGGGTTAAGACAAATCCTGATCTTTCATACGAGTTTCTCATCGGTGTGCACCATTCAGGTCCCTCCGGCCTCCAAGTCATTTCAGGAGGCCCAGAATGAGCTCAACCAAACGGCAGCAGACCTGAACCAGTCTGCAGGTGAGGTGGTTCATGCCTCAAGAGGCTCCAGCAGCCAGCTGGCTGTGGCCTCTGGGAAGTTCAGCCAAGACTTTGATGAATTCCTGGATGCTGGCATAGAGATGGCTGGACACACACAGGTCAATAACAATAAATGCAAAATTAACTTGGTAACACTTTAGATCTTTTTAAACCTGGTTTTTACAGATTGATCATTGTAATGCTGTGATTTCAGAAAAAGGATGACCAGGTGCAGGTGATTGGTAACCTGAAGAACATCTCCATGGCTTCTAGCAAACTGCTGCTGGCTGCTAAAAGCCTGTCTGTGGACCCAGCAGCAGCAAACGCCAAGAACCTGCTCGCTGCTGCAGCAAGGTACTAACACAAGCAGTTCTTAATTCATTCATTTGATTGGAATCTGATAGAAATCTCATGCAGCCGTCTCAGAGACAGCAACTCAGGTAGTGTTCGACTATCTGTAAGGGATCGAACAACCTGGACTGCACAGAGCAGCTTTATCAATAAGGCTACAAGTGAATGAGTTGCATTAAATAGTACCAGCAAAATCATGTTATTTTTTCTTAACCCAGCATGCTGAGGAGTATTTAGGAGTGTTATCTTACACATTCAATGATTTATTTATTTATTTCTTGTTGTTTTTTTGTGTTTCAGAGCCGTGACTGACAGCATCAACCAGCTGATCACACTGTGTACACAGCAGGCACCCGGTCAGAAGGAGTGCGACAACGCCCTGAGAGAATTAGAGGTTAACAAAACCTTATAACCTTGTGATCAATCATTAAAAGTCTCAACTAATACTTTTCTACAACAGTTTTCTCAGTAGCAGATAGACATGCAAGCCTACTTTCACAATTTACTTTGTAAAAGTAAATGAACTTGGAAAACTTCTGTTCATCATTTCTGTTTCAGGCTGTCAGAGGAATGCTGGAAAACCCAAGTGAGCCAGTCAGTGACCTCTCCTACTTTGACTGTATTGAGAGCGTGATGGAAAACTCAAAGGTAGACATTAATTAAAACAAGTTGACTTCAGAACACCATGCATGCTGCGCACAAACTTGCTTCTTAGTGTCCTAACCATTATTCCTTTTCCTTGGTTTGCTCTGTCCAGGTCCTGGGAGAGTCCATGGCTGGTATTTCTCAGAACTGCAAGACCGGAGATGTGCCTGCTTTTGGAAACTGTGTGGGTTCAGCCTCCAAAGCCCTGTGTGGCCTCACTGAGGCTGCAGGACAGGTATATCATAAATAGAATCTGCTTTCATGGTACAGGAGCTGCTCAAGTTGTGATACAGCCTTCTCTTAATGCTAAGTACTTACTGTGATTAATGCCAGTAACAAGTGTAACCTTTTCCTCAGGCCTCCTACTTAGTGGGTGTGTCTGATCCCAATAGTCAGGCAGGACATCAGGGTTTGGTGGATCCCATCCAATTTGCTAAAGCCAACCAGGCAATCCAGATGGCGTGTCAAAATCTGGTCGACCCAGAAAGCAGCCCCTCTCAGGTACGTTCACTCTCCATATTCCTTGCAAACACTTAGAAATCATGATCATATTATCATGGGTTCATGGTTCATTGCCTTGTATGAATAATTCAAACAGCTATAGATTACTGCTTTTTATTGTTTGCTGTATTTGAGGCTTTCAACTTCATGTCTCATTAGATAGCCCTGAATTCTTTGCACATGCTGTCTTGACACAGCTGTGAACATTTTCTGTTGAAAAGGCAACAGCTTATTGTGTTAAAATTGTTCAGGAGGAAAAGTTATTCAATATTTGCACACAGCGACAGTATAAAATCTTTACAATTTGTTTTTGTAGAACTCTGGCTCGACAGTAGATTATTTAGGTGGACAAAGTTATATTTTCACAGAGTAAAAAACCAGTTGTTTTATAAGCAGATACCGTTATTGCTGATGTGTAATAGTATTAGCTTCAATATCACCTGTGTTTTCCTCAACGGCTACTTTTTCACTTAGTTATGTACTTTCCTATCACATAAGCTAATTTCTGCCTCTTAGAAAATGTTTCTTATTTCCATTTTAACTATGTTTGAAAAAATGTCCCAGCACTTACTGCCAGATTGTTAGACTTTGTCTCTCATCTGCTCAGTGTCCTTATACTTTATGTTTAATTCTGGTGGGTAAAGGCAAAAATTCCAAATAATATTGATGATTTTGTTGTGACATAATGGGACAGGTGCTCTCAGCTGCCACCATCGTTGCTAAGCACACCTCGGCATTGTGCAACGCCTGTCGTCTGGCTTCCTCTAAGACAACTAACCCAGTTGCTAAGAGGCACTTTGTCCAGTCTGCTAAGGAAGTAGCGAACAGCACTGCCAACTTGGTCAAAACCATTAAGGTAGGATTTCACCACTGCAAGGAGTTTATGTTGGATCAACATGAAATTGTTCTGTTTTTTTGGAATCGTGTGAATAAATTAAAGAAAAATTTGACTTGCATCAGTGCCCCCCAAAAAATTAATCAACAATCTACATTATTTTATTTATTTAGTTCTTTTCTTGACTATTGGATTTTGAAGTGGTGGTCATAGAGATTTGAGTTATTCACTTTGAGATTCCATCTCTTACTTTTCAGGCTTTGGATGGTGATTTTTCAGAGGAGAACAGGAACAAGTGTCGAATTGCCACAACTCCTCTGATTGAAGCTGTGGAAAACCTGACAACATTTGCTTCCAACCCAGAGTTTGCCAGCATCCCAGCACAAATCAGCAATGAGGTATGTCTGTGAGAACATAATTGTATATATGTCTCTATTATTACTCTATTTAAGTCTTTAAAGGTGGAGTATGTAAGATTTTCAATATTTTCTAAATAAATTAACTAAAAATATAACTACAATCATAATTAGATTTATTTGAAACATGTAGGTTCCAGTCTGTCCATATTTGATGTGCTATTAAATTACAAGCTTAATTAATGTCAAAGACCCTTCTTAAAATTGTCATGAATCAAACTTGTAATTTATTAACACATCAAATATGGACAGACTGGAACCTACATGTTCAAAAAACGATCTAATTATGATTGTACTTATTTTATTAGTTAATTTATTTAGAAAATATCGAAAATCTTACATACTCCACCTTTAAGGAACTCTGTAGCAAAAAAAAATTTTATTTTATTTTTTAATTTCTTTTTTTTTTTTTTTTTTTTTTTTTATAAATCTGCCTAATGTAGAATTTATTTCTCTAAAGGGCTCTGCAGCACAGGAGCCCATCCTCCACTCAGCACGTTCCATGCTGGACAGCTCTACCCACCTGCTCAAGACTGCACGTTCATTGGTTATCAACCCAAAAGATCCGCCCACGTGGTCGGTTCTTGCTGGTCACTCTCGTACAGTCTCCGACTCTATCAAGAGTCTCATCACAGCCATACGGTTAGTCAGGGAGAAATTATTCAAATGTCTGAGTTTATCTGCTAAATCTGCTTAAAGCCTAAGCTGGTACAGATATGAAAGAGTTTAATAGAAAAAGCGTCTTGTGGGGTTGTTGGCTATTTCTCTTTGTAGTCTCACTGCAAGGCTGCAATGCAGCTGGAAGAATCTTCAGAGGGACTAGTTTGCCGCTAGATTAGTTTTTGGGAATAGTGCGGGTGAAAATGTGTAATCCTGGATTTTAAAGTTGGGATTTCATTAAACCTGTTGTGCAGCTTTTAGTCCTTTCTGTCCATTCATGAAGCTGTTTACAACACCATGTTATTGTTGTTTTTATACCTCTATAGTATGTAACTTTAAACTCCTCTGTCACACCTTTTTGCACCTGACCTTGATCAGGACAAAACTGATGCCCATGGTGGGAGTTGATCCTTGGCACCAAATGCACTGAATGTTAAGATTCCTGCTTGCCTCAGAACATCTGCACATTAGCATTCACGCACAGCCAGCTTAGCATCTCTCTCAATCCTGATGCCCTTATCACGGTCCTCCTCGTGGACTGCAAATTTAGTTCTGGGACTTGGGCCCAGGCCTTTAATAGGATTCTGTAATCTACTGCAAAACCAGAGAATACAAATAGCAATGGACTCCGTTCTGTAAAACGCAACTTCATAACTTTATTGGTCTCATTTCATAGATGAGGTCAGCCTCCAGTTTTTCCTAAGTGTGCTACCACGCATGGAAATGTGTATTTAACAAACCTATTCAGTCCATGAGGCCAGAGACCCTGGCAACTCTGAAGCCTCAGAGCTAATTTGACTCCCTCACTCGATCATAATGCACTCGAACAAGACTCTTTATTGCAGAAGGGAGGGGAGAAATCCCAGTAAGGTGTTTTTAAAAAAAAAAAAAATATCACACAACTTTTCTGTTTCTGGTAATAACAGATTTCTCTCTTCCTCTGTGTACCTTTTCCCCTTTTTTTCATCGCAATTTTAATTCTCCAGCCATTTTATTGCTTTCTGTTTTTCATCTTCTCCTGCTCTCTTGTTTTCAGGGACAAGGCTCCTGGCCAGCGGGAGTGCGACTCGTCTATTGATAACATTAACAAATGTATCCGGGACATTGAGCAGGCCTCTCTGGCAGCCGTCAGCCAGAACTTACCCAGCAGGGATGACATTTCACTAGAGGTAAGTCACCATCAGAAGACCAAGAAGCGTCTTGGCTTGTATCTTTTTTTTTTAATTTTTTTTTTTTATATCACTTGTTTGTATTTGTTTGAACTTAGTTTTCCTGTAAGGTTACTTGGTAACAAATGTCTTTTTCTATAGAAACCAGGGATTTTAACACATTTTAAAATAAAATTATAGTTGCAAAAAAGTTTTTTGACCCTACTCAATCCTTCTGCTGTACTTCCTGAGATTACATTACACAGAACTATATGGAGTCTAAATCATCACCGGGCAGGTGTCCTTTTATAAACCGTCTTATGTCGTGCTTGTTGTATAGTTCTCAGCTGACTTATGTGAATGCGACACAATTGCCTTTTTAAAACACAAATAAAATGTGCGTTCATTTTTCCCTCTCTTTTTTCCCTCTTTTCAGGCATTACAGGAGCAGCTGACATCCACTGTGCAAGAAATTGGCCACTTAATTGACCCTGTTTCCACAGCTGCCAGGGGCGAAGCTTCCCAATTAGGACACAAGGTATGTGGGGCAGGAATGTAATTACTGGTGCACCATGAAGCAAGAAACTGTACACGTTTTGTCAGCCAAGGTATTCATTGGGAAAGTGAGACAAATTAGCAAAATTGATGATAAATTATTTAGTAAACAAATGATAGAAAACGTGATAATAAGCCAGATAATCTTAAGATAAACCTATTTCTCTCAGGTGACCCAACTGGCTGGTTATTTTGAACCACTCGTCAAAGCTTCTGTGGGCGTGGCCTCCAAGTTGAGCGACCACCAGCAGCAGATGACTTTCCTGGACCAAACTAAGACTCTGGCTGAGTCTGCCCTGCAGATGCTTTACGCTGCCAAGGAGGGTGGAGGAAACCCAAAGGTGAGACCATTTTTATGCTCTTGGTGTAAAGCAATGCTTTTCTGCTGACTCAGAGGATATTCAACTTGGTACTTTCTCTATGTTGTACCTCACAGGCATCCCATACCCATGATGCCATAGCAGAGGCTGCTCAGCTCATGAAGGAGGCAGTTGATGACATGATGGTGACTCTGAATGAAGCTGCCAGTGAGGTGGGAATGGTGGGAGGAATGGTGGAGTCCATCGCAGAGGCAATGGCCAAGGTGTGTTCTGCTTCATAAAAAGAAAAGGTTGCATAGTAAACTGTAATGATTTAATTATCCCCACCCTCTCTGTTGATTTTTAGAAATGAAACTGTGTCCAAAAGTGGCAAAAAAAAAGTCTTAACCTGGTTACGTCGGTGCAGGCTGGGAAGCTGCAATGAAATTTAAAAGGAAAATTGAGTGAACGTTAAGAGTCTTCTGGGAATTTTGTTTTCATGTTCCAATATGTTGATTAAAACTATTCCCCCAGATCAATAAACATACTAATACAAATATAAGTCACTGAGGCAGATTGACAATCAACAAAGCTATTCTGTTGACTAACATCTAGGAAACAAAGCAAGAAAAAGGCTATTATCTGAAGTACAGATAAAATAAAATAAAAGATAAAATAACATTAACTAAGTGCCATAAACAGGCAGGTTCACAAGAAGAAACATCATCACCTACATCAAATTTGTTACAGGTCATGGGTAATGAATGAAAACGGTTCATTTAAGGTCTGCTTGTCAACCATGCATGCCTGTGTTTTGCCTGTCTCATTCAGTGTAGTTGATTAAATGGAGATAATCCTCTCAAATAATCAATCGGCATAATGGGTTGCTTTCTTCTGTTGGAGCAGAGGTGATTTAAAAATCTTTTTTCATGAACTTTGAGTGACTCCGTTAAGGCTGCAGATATGGAGGTGTTACCTGATTTTAACAGGAGGAGCAAACACCATGTACTTGAGATATTATTAATTTATTTCAGTCCTGGCATGCCTTTCCCACAAAGTGTCATCTTTTTCATCTCCTCTGCCTTTGCTCTGACTCTTGCATTTGTTGGGATTTGGTGAAACAATACTGGAAGCTGGCGATAATATGCTTTTGTAAAGCTGTAATTACAGAGTGGATTTAGTGGATAATTTCTAATCAGTGTTTGTCATTAAAATCAAGAGTGTTTTTGAATATAAAATTGCATTAATGTTGCAAATGTGCTGATGCCTGCACACCTGGCAGAAATGGTTTAATTTAGGGTTAGATTAGATTTAACATGTTGCTGGATCTTATGAAGCTGGATGATTGATCGTCTCTTTGTTCTAAGATGCTTGTACCTACCCTGAAGGACAAACCAATCATGCTGAAAACAACAGCTGCAGTGTCATTTTTAACTGACTGTATGTCTCTTTATGTAGCTGGATGAGGGTACGCCACCCGAACCCGATGGCTCATTTGTGGATTATCAGACCAGCATGGTGAAATATTCAAAGGCTATTGCTGTCACTGCTCAGGAAATGGTAAGTCTTTGAGGCGATTCTTTACATTTTCAGACTATTTCATCAGTGCAGCTGAAACTTGTGAATATGTGATCGTGTAAGATGGAAAAATGACTCCTAATTTATGTTAATAAAAACTTCATAATAAGGTTGAACATCTGCAAAAATTAGGTCTCTCATAGGGATTTGTAGAAATCTTGCTGTTTCTTGTTGCTAAGTAACCATCAATTGTTCATTAAATGAAACACTGCACATTCAACACAAGCAAACTTGAGGTCTTATCGTCCTGCAGAGTTAAACATGTTATTCCTGCAGTTGCTTACATCTTATTCTAGTTAAGAATCACTCATATTGCACCGATCTGCTGCCTTTCTGCAGTCTTGATATGCAAAATGTTTTTGAACTTGCATGTGCTCTTCACTTTGCAAGCAGTGAGTCAGTCAGAGAAATATACCCATGTAGTTAAGCTTCCGTTGACATTCATTGTGCATTTATTATCCATCAGATGACTAAATCAGTGACAAGTCCAGATGAGCTGGGAGCTCTGGCCTCTCAAGTGACCGTGGACTACAGCCAGCTGGCTGTTCAGGGACGACTAGCTGCTCACACAGCTGAGCCAGAAGAGGTGAGGAAAGATGTTCCAGGACAAAAACAGCTCTGCTACAACAGGGTGGCATCTTATATTATACCTGCATGGATATATAATCACTTCTACAGAAGTTTGTTTATAGTCTTTCATCATATAACCTTCAACTAATTACTCAGTAATGTGTTTGCACTGCGGCACTTCTGTTCTGTGTTCATACAGATCGGCTTCCAGATCAAGACCCGAGTGCAGGAGCTTGGTCATGGCTGTATATTCTTGGTCCAGAAGGCGGGAGCTCTGCAGATCACTCCTTCTGACAGCATGACCAAGCGAGAACTCATTGAATGTGCCCGCGCTGTCGCTGAGAAGGTACCGCTTTCACACCTCCTTTTTTTTTTTTTTTTTTTTTTTTTTGTTGGATTTATCTCTGGTTGTTCATGGTGTTTTTATGTTTTACTTTTTCTTCTTCTGAATCTATGATTTGTTGCTATATCATTTCATTCTGCTCTGCGTCACTCAAAAGGTGTTTTGAAGGAATAAAAAGATACTTGAATCAGGAAACGTCAAGCACACGTTTATGGCAAAGAGATCTTTTGGAACAAAGTTTGTATTTGGTAGAATTTTCCTCCTTTAAATTTATCAGTGAAGGTGTGTACATACACCTTCACCGTTAAAGATATTTATGTCTTTGATTATGTCACTCATCCGTCTGCTTTTTGTTTTTCATATAAAAACTAAAAAACAGTCTCTTCCTCCTGTCAAATTGATTACACATCTTCACCTGTATGATTATGGGTTGTGATGTGTATCTGTGTCCCCAGGTGTCCTTGGTGCTTTCAGCCCTCCAGGCAGGCAACAAGGGTACTCAGGCCTGCATCACAGCAGCCAGTGCAGTGTCTGGCATTATCGCCGATCTGGACACCACTATCATGTTTGCCTCTGCTGGCACACTCAATGCAGAGAACGAAGAGTCCTTCGCTGACCACAGGTTAGAGCTTGAATGTTACCTGATTGAGTTATTGTACATACACAAGTGTATAAGACTTCAAAAAGTCTTAAAGAACAAGGCTGCTTATCTTTCATCCCTAACTGACAGGATGACGCATTAGCTGCTGAATGGGGAGGAAATTTCTGGTGCTAGAAACTACAATTTACCCAGAGGGTTTGAAAGATGCAGGATAGAACCTCATGCTGTTCATTCTCAGTAAAAGTCTCCACTCTGAGATCCCACTTCTAATATTTTATTTATTTATTTGTATGATTTGTATGTGAGTTTGGCTTTGCAAATGACTGTCTGAGACAAACTCACCATGGCTACTGATCCAACACATGACCTGTCATGCTAAATGCCACTATAACCTAGATCCTGAAAGGTTGTTGGTGGATTTTTGTTTTAGTGTATGTCCCTGAAGAATTATTATAGTAGAAATGTGGTACATGCAAGTGTTAATGCAGGATGAAAGATGGTAGAATGTTTTTATTTCTCTGTGATGCCACATCTCCTTTGACAAACAGAGACACTCCACAGCAGATTTCTTCAGTGCCCCTCAGAAACCTTTGAAATATACCTGGCTTTGATTTGTGACCTTATTTATTATCCTACTGACCGTTTGTACAAGATATGACAAAGATATGCCTTAGACATAAAGGGAATGTGTCCACAGTGTGCTTCATGTTTGATAGTTCTGATTGATGTCTAGATGAAGACTTAAGACACAAAGGAAATCCAGCATTTTTTTCTGCTATTGTTTTTTACCTTTATTTTTTCATTCTTCTTTCCCCTTTAGGGAAAATATTCTTAAAACAGCAAAAGCTCTGGTTGAGGACACAAAGATGCTGGTGTCTGGTGCAGCTTCTGGCCAGGACAAGTTAGCTCAGGCAGCCCAATCCTCTGCCAAAACCATTACTCAGCTCACAGATGTGGTCAAACTTGGAGCTGCCAGCATTGGATCAGATGACCCCGAGACACAGGTTAGACATTTTTTTCTGCTGTCCCTAATTTTGTTAGCCTATTACCAGGAGACATGTGGGGAAAAATGAGCTGGGAAATACAACAACCTTTCAGTGTTTTGTCTCTCCCAGACTATGTGGTGATTAGTGACTGTTGATGTGTCCTTTCTCTAGGTGGTCCTGATAAATGCTGTCAAAGATGTGGCCAAGGCGCTTGCTGAGCTCATTAGTGCCACCAAGTGTGCAGCTGGCAAGGCAGCAGATGATCCATCTATGTACCAACTAAAGGGTGCAGCAAAGGTAAGGGCATCATTTAGGAAATTCAGAAACTGTCCTGGAGGCTTTAGGCCTCATTTAGACTCAAATTCAGATTTTGCATTTAATGTTATGAAAGATCTTCTTAATTAATAAAAAAACAAAAAAAGAAACAAAAGCTCAAGACATAGTTTTCCTCTGCGCTACAAGTTCTAATATCACATTTTACCAATCATTAAACTACAGTTAAACACTTCATGTACCATATAAATTTAAACTGATTAAAATAACGACCACTTCTTGTATGCATACTTGGCAGACACCCCCTTCTTCTTCAGATAGAACGTCTAATTCAAGTGAGACTTCATAAAACTTGACTTTGTCTCAGTTTCACAGAAATTTTAATGCACGGGTGTTAAATACAAAACCGATCCTGATGTATCGGGCGGAGCCTTCACTCCAACAAATATGCAGCGTCAAAACCACAGTTCCTAATGAACGGATGGCACGTTTGACTGCTCATCATCACTTTGAGCTGTGAAGAAGCCGTTTCTGTCAGCTGCACCACACTGTCATTAAGTCTTTCAGAAGGTAACATGTCTCCAATCCAACTTTATGCCCTCAAGTGTTGGTGGGGAGAAATCTTGTTAACCAATTTAAAGATTTCAGCTTCATCACCAGAGAAACAGATGTTCTTTCATAAGTGATGTGCGCCCCCTATCTTTAAATATGGAGAATGGAAACCTTATTTTCATTATCATTGCAGAAAACCTGGTTGGATCAGTCTGAGGTGCTCAGAAACAAAGGACACGTTGATGTTGTGTACAGTTAAACATGCATTGTTATCACCTTGGTCTTAACACACATTTACAACTTTTTAAGTGAAAGAGACACTGACAGGATGCGATGTATTTTGAAAGGGAGCATAGAAGAAGTAAATGTGTTGAGCTTGTAGCAATCAAAGACAATGTTTATCATACTGGGATAAAACATATTGCTCTGTCAGGGTGGATAAATGTGTGTGTAGATGTGCATATGACAAACATTTTCACAAAGACCGCTTCAGTTTGGTCATCAGCCTGCGATTGTTCTCCACTGTGATGATGTACATTGATTTGATACATTTTTAATTTGCCGGTTTAAAAAAACAAAAAAAACAATCAAGCCTGACTGCCTGTTTGTTTTTGTTTTGTTTTTTTTAAATTGGAACAAAAAACCACATTGATTGTTGTTTTTTTTTAAAAATATAAAATACACACTGTCGTGAACTTTGTCTATCAGGTGATGGTGACCAACGTGACGTCCCTGCTCAAGACAGTCAAGGCTGTGGAAGATGAAGCTACTCGAGGCACCAGAGCACTGGAAGCCACAATCGAGTGTATCAAACAGGAAATGGCGGTGAGAAAGTGTGGAGAGCAAAGTACATGAGTTGATGTTGTACAGCAGAAATTTGGCAACATGAAGACGAAATGTGACTAATGCTGACTGAAGATGAGTAATATTCTGGGAATTTATGATGATGTTGAGGAGATTATGTAAAAGCTCTTCAGTTTTAACACATTAAAAGCTTTGATTCTTCAATGAGTCTGAATCCGGTGTGTATTCTGCCTTTTTTCGATCTCTAGCTGTTTCAATCCAGGGATGCCCCAAACAAGACGACCACACCTGAGGAGTTCATTCGTATGACGAAGGGAATCACTATGGCAACTGCGAAAGCTGTGGCTGCTGGAAATTCGGCTCGTCAAGAGGACATCATTCATACTGCAAACCTGAGCCGTAAAGCCATTTCTGACATGCTGTCAACGTGCAAGGTGTCAGATCTCTCGTACATATACCTCGATTTAAATTCCTAATATGCACAGGACCTGAAAACGCACTTAGATACAACTCTGAAGGTAAACATCCCTGATAAACGTGTGTTGGTTTGTCTTTCAGCAAGCGGCTTACCATCCAGAGGTCAGTGTGGAGGTGAAGAACAGAGCGCTGATGTTTGGGGTCGAGTGCACAACTGGATACATTGATCTGCTGGAGCAAGTGCTGATGGTGGGTTTAACACGCTGTTAGTGTTTTAGTGTGATGATGGAGATTTTATTTGTGCCAGCATTCACATGAGGTCAAATGAGTTTTTATTGGAGGCACGATTCACATTTGAGTTGTATTAAAAAAAAACAAACAAAAAAAAAAACAACTTTACAGATGTTTCAAAGTCATATTAGTGTTTTTTTAACTAGTTAATGTACACATGGTGTGTGTGTGTGTGTGTGTGTGTGTGTGTGTGTGTGTGTGTGGTGTGTGTGTGTGTGTGTGTGGGGGGGGTGTGTGTGTGGGGGTGTGTGTGTGTGTGTGTGGGGGGGTGTATAGGTCCTACAGAAGCCTACTGCAGAGCAGAAGCAGCAGCTGGCAGCTTGCTCCAAACGTGTGGCTGGGGCTGTGACAGAGCTAATCCAGACTGCTGAGGCAATGAAAGGTAAAGACCCACACACTCTCACATTACACACACACACTCCCTATTCAATGTATGTGGTATATTTAGACTCAGATAGGGAAGACAAAACGTACACCTTTTTTTTTTTTCTTACCAAGGACTTTTCAGACAGAATGTGTTTTCTGTAGTTCGTTCTGGGAAGCATATGCTTGTTGATAAAATGCCATCTATCAGCAGAGTCATATTTAGTAATGTTCCTGCCCTCGTTCTCTTGCCACAGATGGAGGTAAGTTGTTTTCTGAACTGTGACATGTTTGACCAGTTGCGAGCTGTTCAGCACAAACTCCCAGTGCAGCCATTGATTTATTTAATTTCTTCAAGTTCAGCTGCTCTCTGGCTTCTCAAGCGCAGTCATCTCAGTCCATCGCACTTACTACTTTCGTTTACCATCGCATTTCAAATCAACAATTCCATTTCAACCAGTTTGAGGTGTCCATCAGTCGTGCATGAGATGTGGAAATGGGCTCCATTGCTTTTTTTTTCTTGTCTTCACACCATTGTTGTTCATTTAGTGATCACAGTTTGAGGCATGTTCCATTGACACACTGCTTGTGAGGTATGAGTATTATCAGTATTTTTAAGTGCAAATCTTAATCATGTGTGCATTCACGTCTCAGGCTCAGAGTGGGTGGACCCTGAAGATCCAACAGTGATTGCAGAAACTGAACTGCTTGGAGCAGCAGCATCCATTGAAGCAGCAGCGAAAAAGCTGGAGCAACTCAAACCTCGAGCCAAGCCAAAGGTAGGGACTGAGAGGAGGGATAAAGAGGGGGTAAAAAGTTTTGTAAGTCTCTCCAAAATGTGCCAAAGAGCGACAAGCGGGAAGAATATTAGGACACGTGACTTATTTTGGTCAGCTCCTCATTATCAGTTAATTTACATATATAATATATAATCCATTTCTTTTTTTCTCCATTTCTCTAGTCTTCTTAAATGCATATTCTACCTATTATAAATGTTCTTTCCAATTTATGTTTATGTAGATTATTTTAATTTGATTTTAAATTTAAAGCTATATTTATTTCCATATTTTTTCCTCTTTGTATTTTCTCCCTGTTCATTTCCTCTGATGGGTTTATTTCTGTAACTTCCTTTGGCCTTTATCTATGCATTTCTGTCTTATTTAAATTAGGGGGTCTGTCTTCCAAAGGTGTATTATCTTATCACCTGTTGATGGATCATTATTGTACATTATAATCTAATTTCCTGCAATAACACCAGAGGAAGGAAGTAGGAAAACACATGCAATAATGTCACTACTGTACAAACAGCTTATTTATCCAAAGACCTGTGACAACTTGTGTTCTCTGTCACTAATTGATCAGTTTAAAGGATAATTGTTTTTAGGACTATAACTAAATGGACATATTGATTATTGCTTTTAAAACACTATCTGGACTGAAACTTGCACCGTTAACATACTGTATGTAGTCCTTGTTTTCTCCTGGTCTGTGACACTTGACTGTGAAGGACCAGAATATCCAACAGTGTGTCCAACCAGGACCCTGCACCCAAGCAGAAATCCATACAGAACCACTAAAGGGAGATTAAATGGGAATTATACAGTATTTAAGATCATAAAAGAGAGGAAATATATACAGAAAAAATTACATTAAAAATAAAGGAATTCCTCATGAGGGTAATGAGGGAAATTTTGAAAAATGATAAAGGAAATGGATGTAAAGATAAATGTTTATTGCACATTTACATTACGTCAGTAAGTAAAATAGAAAGTTATTAGAAAACATAGTTATTAATATAACATTTAAAGATTACAGTTGGATAATTCAAGAAGAAATGATCTAATGTCACATTTATACACTAATCAATCCTGATTAATTTATTTCCATAGTATTTGTTGGCGAGTTTGTGTTTTGTTCATTTTTGTATTTTATTAGTTCCTTTTGCATGATGGCTCACAGGAATAGTTGTCTGAACAGGAAAGGATACAAAGATTTACTGTGCTGTTGTTTTTTTTTTCTTCTGTGAAAAGCTGATATTTTTCCAGAGGAGCATCTGCAAAGATGAATTCATGTGAAATGACTTTTAAGATACGCAGCAAAAGGCCCCGGGTTAAACTTTTTGGCTTTTTAAATAATCTCCTGTTTGGGAAGCTTTCAGTGTGTTTTCATATAAAATCTGACATTAACAACTTATAAGTGTTTTTTATATTTTTGTGTCCAACAAAAATATAAATGGATTTGTAGTACATTTTCTGAACATTTTCAACACATTACATCTCCAACCCCAACCAACCCTGTCCATGTCCTTATTCAACAAATGAAAATGTACCGATACTCACAACCTCTAAGAAGGAGAATGAACTAAAGGTGATGTACAGTACAAGCATTAAACTCTCAAATACATGTGTTAAAAATTTCTCCTAAAATTATAGTGACTAAATGAATATTTTCCGTTGTGTAAAACTTTGTGCTGAAATGCAGTTTTTCATTGATAAAATAAACATTACATGGTGTGTGACATTCATAGCTTGTTTTATTGTCACATCTCAAAGTGAAAAGTGATCCATTTTCTTATAATTCAAGCGTTATTTTTCAACCAAAACCTGTCACTTCTTTATTGAACTAATTCATTGTCTTTAAATTTTAATATTCAGTTTAATTTCTGTAGCCGATACCTTTCTCATTTATTATGTTAAACTCATATAAACCCACCATATAAATCTCTGGTTTTGTCCCTTCCAAAACACATTGTTTCCTCTACCCTCCTCTTTATCCGTCCATCCATCCATCCATCCGTCCATCTTAGATCAGGCTTAAAGTCTGTTCCAGTCTAATGTATGTCATCTAGCTCCCTGCTAGCCACCCGCCTTCCCTCCTCCTCCTCCTCCCTGCCTGTCCCCACCACCGGAGGCCTTCTCTGCAGGGCTCTGTCTGATATGTTTGATATATTAGGTTGTAATTCAGTCCCAACTATATATCAAACATATTCCTACAGTGTCCCGCTCTGTCTACAGACTTGTGGTGTGATTGTGTATGAGAGAGCCTGGGTTTTGTGTGTGTATGTGTGTTGGTGTATGATTAACTGTGATACAGAAAATTTCTTTCCTCTTCAGTTGTATATAGCTCCTTAATAATTTGTTTTAAAAAAGATGTATTAGGCTCTGTGGAGCTTTTTATTTTGGTTTGTCACAAAAAATATGGATCTTATGTTATTATTTCTGTTACAAGCAATACTCCCCTAAAGACTTGTCTTTGAAGTATTGACTTATTTTTTCACAAAGTAATATTTATAACAATTTTTCACTCTATATTTCTTCATGAAACTAGTGATCATCCTGTTTGACTGATTGCTCTTCTTCTGCCCTCAGCTAGCAGATGAGACGCTGAACTTTGAGGAACAGATCCTAGAGGCTGCCAAGTCCATTGCTGCAGCCACCAGCGCCTTGGTCAAGTCAGCTTCAGCAGCTCAGAGGGAGTTAGTAGCTCAGGGGAAGGTGGGCTCTATCCCTGCCAATGCTGTGGATGATGGACAGTGGTCTCAAGGGCTCATCTCTGCTGTAAGTGTTTCTTTGAGGGGTCGTCTTATCCAGGTTACAGTTTGAGGTACAGTTTTATCTCAGTCTTTGTCTTTAACTCTCTCTCCCAGGCACGAATGGTAGCAGCAGCAACTAGCAACTTGTGTGAAGCAGCAAACGCCTCTGTTCAAGGCCATGCCAGCGAGGAGAAGCTCATCTCTTCGGCGAAACAGGTGGCGGCCTCCACTGCCCAGCTGTTGGTGGCCTGTAAGGTCAAGGCTGACCAGGACTCTGAGGCCATGAGGAGACTGCAGGTATGCAGTCAGACATTTTTACTACTAACCTTCATAATTAAACCATGATGTTCAGTGATGTAAGATTTAGAAGTGCAAGGGGGGAAATTTCCTTGTTTTTACTCTAGTTTTCACACACCAGTTTAAGATAAAACGGTCAGATAACATGACTTAGTCCTGCCCTACACACATACAGCACATAAGTTTTTTTCAGATGAAAGAGGAAACTATTTGAGTTAGTAAACAGAAAAAAAGGAATTATTTATCATATTACAGCCACTGTTACACATAATGTTCCAGACTTTTGCTTCCACCCAAATCATTGGATAGCTTTGATAAAAACCTGATACTTAATTTCTCTTGGTTGCAATATTTGGGATTTCGAATCAATTTGCCCATATTTCACACAAATTAATAACGAGAGAATTTTTGTTTTTGGTATTTTTGAATGTTTCCAGTGACCCCTTCATTCACAGCCTGCTGTTTCTCTTGCTGACGTCTTTCTGTGTAGATTGCTGGGAATGCGGTGAAGAAGGCATCAGACAATTTAGTGCGTGCAGCCCAGAAGGCAGCTTTTGACAAAGCAGATGAAGACAACGTGGTGGTCAAGACAAAGTTTGTTGGTGGAATAGCACAGGTGAGGTTTTCAAATAGCCTATATTGTATTGTAAACACTGGTGTTGTCCCGGATAGATCACACAGCTGCTCTCTCAGTAATGATTTATCCAGGTTAGCATCATTGATCATATGGAGAGACTGCACTCTTATGGATCTGTAACAGGTATCTGTATCTGCTATATGAACAGACAAATGGTCGCCATGAACAAAGAAATTTAGTTATTTCAACTTTCTTTAATTGATTCTGTTGGATGTTAATATTTACCAGTACTTTACAAGTACCTGTGGACTATACATATGAAATAAAATGAGTTTTGGAAAGTGCGTCTACCTGGTAAACTCTATTCAAAATCTAGTTTTTGTTTTTATTTTGACACACTTCTATTTTTTAACTTGTAAATTGAAAACAGACTGATTAATGTACACAATTTAAAAAAAAAACAAAAAACAAAAAAAAAAAACACACGTTCAAGAAATTGAAGCAAACACTAGAATCAGTTTTTGTTTTTTTTTAATCTGTTTAAATTAATCACAGTTGTCACTTTTGCATCACAGGAGACTGTTTTTCTAAATTAGACTGAAATTTTAAAGTCAGTGTTCCCCTCTTTGTCCAGATCATTGCTGCCCAGGAGGAGATGCTGAGGAAGGAGAGAGAGCTGGAAGAAGCCAGAAAGAAACTGGCTCAAATCAGGCAGCAGCAGTACAAGTTCCTGCCCAGCGAGCTACGAGAGGATGGCAACTAAACGCTGCTGCATTCACTTTAATTGTTGTAAGGAGCACATATATATATATATATATATTTGTGTGTAAATTGTGTGCTTCTGATGGCACACCTGGACAGGTACATGGCTTACAGCGACGTCTGTGACTGATTTCTACAAACCAGTAAAGACCAGGTCTGCAGTGAACACCTCTGACCTCACTGCATGGAAAAATCTACTCGAAAATTTAAAATACTGCAGTGCGGGGATGACTACTTCCTGAAAGCATAAAGACTGTAGTGAGCTGACAGAACTTCTTCCTGTCATCACTTAAAGTGCAACTGCTTCAACCAATGTAAACCAGAATGTGACATGGCAAGGAAGAACAGCACAGCTCATGCTCTAGTTACACCTATTTTCTTTCAACATTTTGCAGCTCTTGTGTGAAAACTTAAAAATGAAGAAGCGATTGTACTGCTGTTCATGTCATATAACTGCAACATCAGTCTGAAAGCAAAAACATTTCAGCTCGGTACTCTGACTGCGTGAATGTTGGCCTTTCTGCTCCAGTTTGCACCTTAATGTCTCTGTGAATCATGTAAATCACTGTGGCATGTCTCGGCTTTACGTCAGTGGTCATTAACCCTAATGTGAAAAAATATTGGCGTTTCTAGGACCATAGTGCTCATTTTCAATAACAGGCCTTTTTATTCAATATAAACGGTGTTTTCTTTATTTTTTCTCTATATTTTTCATGCACAGGTTTTTACATGTGAAACTATAAAATGCAACAAATTCCATCTGTTGGAGCTCCTCTGTATAGATCATGTGCAACCACTGAGTTATCAATTACATACCATGTGAATGCTTCTCTACGCAGGACGACATGTTACCATAGAAAGAATATTTATTACTCCTGAGTATTTTTAGCAGGGAGGGGTCTTTTTCAGTTTTGCTTCACTGCTCTCACTGGCAGACACAAGTGTTGCTTCCAGCCTAGGTGTCTGATAGGTTCCCAAACCTGCAGATCTTTTGTTAATGGATTTCTTTTTGTTTTAAATATTGAGAGTTACATAGAGTATAAAGAAGTTTTTCATTTTGATGCAATAATATGAATGATGCTATAGGGGGCAGCGTGGGTTTCTTTTTCACCATGCAAACAATTTAACAAACCAGGGGATGATATTGTTGTAACTAAGGGATAATGTTTCACTGCATAGTGGACAGTTTGTGTGACCTGGCAGGTCAATAGGCTTTCTTTAAATCCACAGTGGGAGCAAATGGGGAAAAAAGAAAATGTCATGCAGTATCACTTCTATGCATGTGGTCTTGACTGTCATCAGTTTTTACTTTGGTCTGTATGTTATTTATCGCTCCTGCTATTAGAGGTGGTAAAAATCAGAATCTAAGGAATAACATGGCAATAAGCTTATTCTAACAATCTAATGAAAGCTGAGTGTATTTGAAAGTGAAGTTTCTCTTGTCTTGGGTGCTTTGTGTGACTTGACTGAATATGCTATTTGCTGCAATAGAAAACCCTTTTTGTTTACCAGGTTTTATTGTTATGTGAGTAGATCCCTTGTCCAACTATATGGGTTGTGTTTCAATATTAAACCACAGTATATTATAAGATTAGGTTCTGCTGTGAAAATGCATGGCTTTGAGCTTTGGGTTCAGAGTAATTCAGACCTTCACATAACAGTATACCACAGCATTTAGCTAAAGACAGTCACTTAAGGTTTTTTTTTTTCTTTTTGTTTGTTTTTCGAAGTTGCATCTGGATCTGATGCGTTATCTGTGAGAGCGTTAAAAAGAGGAAGAGAGAGATAAAGAGTGTCTATTGCTTCTCATTTAAGTCTGTAGTGGTTTTATTATTATTGTGGTTATTATTATTGTTATTTTTATTAGTGCCTTAGTCCGTAGTCCATAAAGCATCAGCTCTGCTTCAGTGACAGTTTCATGTCATCGGTCAATAGGAAGTACTGGACAAATTTTGTTTGGACATGTAGGTTTGTGTCTGTGATGGTTTTTGACATTTGTTGTCCCACTTGTAAACAACCAGTTCCTCTAAGTGCTGAAAAACCTGCACCCCCTTTATCGCTCCTCTCTGCCACATGTGAGGCCTTTTTGGGATGACAGAGGGACTGTCTGCCAGGCAAAAAAAAAAAAAATGTGTTGCAGTTTAAACTGTACTCTCAGTATGTATACTGTATATGTATATTACATATATACACATTTTTGTACTGTATTCCATGGGCATGTACCACAGTGCTTCTAAACTACAGACTGGAGATGTGAGTCTGTCAACTGCTTTATTGTATGTGATAAAGTCTGAAATTTTATGGACGGGCTTTTTCCTTGTGCTTTTAAGAATATATGAAAGCTACATGTAATAGGAACGTTTCAATATACGTCACCATAAAGATGTTGTGAAGCGTTTTCAAAGTGTTTGGAGTAATCTGTATGTTCCCTTCTCCCTTAACAGAAATTAAATTAGGATGTTGTTACACTTAAGAGTGTTAACTTACAATATAAAAGATTATTTATCTGGCCTCAATAAAACTATTTTTTGTATTCACTGAAAATAAAGCATTTCAATCTAACAAAATATTGTCTTGTGGTTATTTCTTATCTACAAATGAAACATTCTCTATTTATCCCACAGGAAACTTCAATATTCTAGTAGGTTTTTAATGAATAAATAAATGAATAAATAAAGTAAAACATTTATTTTGTGGTGCAAAGACAAACCACGTGCATGTTTTACTTACATAATTATTTTATATTAGGCAGAAATTAACCAAAAAAGTGTGAAATTCTTGACTAATATCAATATTAAAAACAAAATATGCATTATATGAATTTAAACACTTTTACTTAGTGACTTTGGGCTGTTAAAAGCCACAACCAAAGCAATGGCTTTCTAATGTTTATGGCAACCAAACCTGTATACATCCGATAAATGTTCGATGGACAAATATCAATGTTGGACCAGTATATCTACTGTATCCTATTATGACACTTTTTTCTGCTGAAAAATAAAATTAAAAAAAGAAACGCAGGTTTCCGCAAACATGCAGATTATTTTTAAACATGTTACAATTCGGCAGTGGACTTCATTTTCACCAAATATTAAGGACTTATTCAATTACAAAAAGTTTCTGTTTTTGTAAAGTCTGTTTATATGTGGAGTCTCTTGGACAGCAATATGTTCAACATTTTTTTG